>NW_026111774.1:0-270000 GCF_024679095.1 Eriocheir sinensis | reverse complement strand
TAGAGAATTTTCACCAGCCAAGAGATATTGCAGGAACCGTGACGTCTCAGGAAGATATACTGACAGAGAGAGAGAGAGAGAGAGAGAGAGAAATAATAGCATGTGTAAAACGCTCATAACCACCTTTTTATGAAGCCCAAATGACTTTACCTACACACACACACACACACACACACACACACACACACACACACACACACACACACACACACACACTCACACACACACACTCACACGTGGTAAAGTTGGCCCATTGTTTTATACCTTTGTTTGTTTTGCTTAATCTTTTTTTCGGTTTTGTCTCATTCCCTCATTCTATCTATCTTTCTATTCATTTATCTATTTATCTGTCTACCTATCTATTTATCTATCTAACTGTTTTCTTTTAGTCCATTTCTCGTCTCTATCTCCTCCACCATTCACCTTTTTTCCTCTGTCCTGTCTATTTCCATCTATCTAACTACCTATGTACCTATATATCCATCTGCCTATCTATCTAGCTATCTGTCTATCTTTATATTTCTCCTTTCTTTCAGTCCATTTCTCGTCCCCATCTTTTCTTACCCCGCCCGCTCCTTTTTCCCTCGTCCCCGCCCTCATGTTCCTCCTAAGTTCCCGTGCCCTCGATCCCCATAACAATGAACCTCGCTCGGCCGCCGCCAGGTTCGCACTGACCCACATACGTCGTCATCCGAACACTGGGCTGAGGAGCGGCGAGACAAAGAAGAGCTGAGGACATAAGAAGGATTAGGACACGAGTACGTTTGGGCTGTAGATTGCGTCTGCCTTTGTCCCGGTGTGTGGATTAACCATATTGAGCAAACAAAACAAAAGGGAACGATTATGTGTGCGTGTTTGTACAGGTGTGTGTGTGAAGTTGTGTGGGTGTAGGAGTGGGAGGAGAAGGAAGGGAAAGAAAGGGAGAGGGAGGAAAGAAAGGGAGAGGAAATGGAGGGTGTCAGTCTTGTAGGATAGGGAAAGTCTCTATGTGTGAGAAGAGAAGGAAAGAAAAGAAGGACGAGAAAGAAAGGGAGGAAAGGTAAGGGAAAGGAAATCCAGGATAATATGGTATTGTTGAATGGGGAAAGTGTGTAGAAGAGAGAAGGAAAAGAAGGGAAAGGGAAGGAGGAAAGAAAGGGGAAAGGATATTAAGGGCAAGACGATAGCGTACGATCAGGAAAGTGTGTTAGAGTGAGAGGAAAAGGAAGGGAAAGAGGGGCAAACGAGGGAGTGCGGGAAGAAAAGGGAGAGGAAATGGAGGATATGGTGTGAGAAGTGCGTAAGTATTGGAGGAAAAAGAAGAGAAAGAAGGGAAAATCTGGGATAAGAATTTAGATATGGGAAGAGATGGAAGGGAAGGAAGGATCAGCAAGAGAGAGATGGAGGGGAGAGGGAATTGAGGGTAAGATGATTGTGAAGGTATGGGGAGAGAAGGAAGAGAAAGAAGGGTCATAAGAAAGGGAAGGAGGGGAAAGGGAATTAAAGGTAAGATGATCGTGAAGGTATGGGGAGAGAAGGAAGAGAAAGAAGGGTCATAAGAAAGGGAAGGAGGGGAAAGGGAATTAAGGGTTAGATGATTGTGAAGGTATGGAGAGAGAAGGAACAGAAAAAAGGGCAAAGCTGGGAGAAATGTTTAGGTATGAGAAGAGAAGGAGGGGAAAGACGAGCAAGGGAGGGAGGGAAGAAAGAAAATTGAGTGTAAGACGATAGCGTAGGATGTGAAAAGTTTTATGTCGTGTTCCTTCGCCTTTCTGATGTACTGTCGTGTTCCTGTTCGTGTCCTTCTTAATTGGATTTGTCTTTTTCGTTCGTACGTTGAAGCTCAGTTCGATCCCAAGGCTTGTTCTCGCTTCCTTTCGACTCGTTACCGGCAAATTGAGACCAGTACGTTGTGGATGAGAGATAAGGGACCGCTTGCCTTGATGACTCGTTATTGCTATTGTTGATACTTATTTTTTTCTCTCTTTCTATCTATCTATCCATCCCCCTCTTTCCGGATATTATACCGAAATCACGTATTTGCAAACTTTTTCAAGAAACATGGAGATGGAATCGTTTTTATTCTTTCTAGAGAGAGAAAAAGAACCTAGGGAGATAGAAAGAGAGAAAGACCCGGCCTAGATTTTCTTTCTTCACAGTAACATTCATTCTGTGTTATCCATTCTCATTCCCAAGGGTGCTGAAAGAGTGCAAGGAGGTCCTCAGTGGCCCGCTTACCGATATCTTTAAGATGCCGGTAAATTCTGGGTATGTGCCCAATCAATGGAAAGTAGCTAATGTGACGCCGATTTTCAAAAAGGAAGACAAGTCAGCCACCTCAAATTATCGCCCAATTAGCTTAACATCAGTTGTTGGAAAGATGTTGGAGTCAATTATAGCCGGGAGCATTCGGGACCATCTAGAAAAGCATAGTTAAATTCATGATTCACAGCATGGATTCACAAAGGGTAGGTCTTGCCTTACTAACCTGTTGTCCTTCTACACTAAAGTAATCGAGGCGGTTGACCGAGATGAAAACTACGACATATTGTATCTAGATTTCAGTAAAGCGTTCGACAAAGTTCCCCATCACCGGCTATTACTAAAATTACAGGCTCACGGCATAGATGGGAAAGTTTTGAACTGGATCAGGGCGTGGCTTAGTGGTAGGAAGCAGAGTGCAAATCAATGGTAAAAAATCTGAATGGGGCAGTGTTACGAGTGGCGTCCCACAAGGGTCGGTGCTGGGTCCTCTGCTCTTTATTATTTACATCAATGACTTGGACACAGGAATTAGTAGTGATGTCAGCAAGTTCGCAGATGATACCAAGATCGGTAGAGTAATCCAATCAGACAGGGACGCTACCGTTCTCCAGGATGAGCTTGACAGTCTATATGACTGGGCGGGGAAGTGGCAGATGGAATTCAATGTCGGGAAGTGTAGCATTCTTAGTGTAAGTAGGAATAACTCCTCACACAATTACTCCTTAAATGGCACTCCTCTAAGTAGGTCTGGGCGTGAGAGAGACTTAGGAGTCCTATTGAGCGCTGACCTCCGTCCTAGGGCTCAATGCATTCAGGCTAAAAATCGGGCAAACAGAGTACTTGGTTTCATCTCAAGGAGCGTAAGCAATAGGAGCGCTGAAGTCATCCTCAAACTTTACTTAGCACTAGTTAGACCTCATCTCGATTATGCAGATCAGTTCTGGTCCCCCTATTATAGAATGGATATCAAGATGTTAGAATCTGGACAGAGGAGGATGACAAAGATGATTCAGGGGGTGAGAAACTTGCCTTATGAAGACAGGCTGAAGCAGTTAAATTTACACTCGCTAGAAAGGCGAAGGTTGCGAGGAGACATGATCGAAGTCTATAAATGGATGAAGGGATTTAATTAAGGGGATGTCAATAAGATTTTGATAGTAAAGAGCCGGGTAGGACGCGTAGCAATGGTTTTAAGTTAGACAAATTCAGATTTAACAAAGACATAGGCAAGAATTGGTTCACCAATAGAGTGGTGGACGAATGGAACAGGCTTGGGGGCCATGTTGTGGGTGCCAATACCATAGATACATTCAAGAAGAGGTTAGATAAAGCCATGGATGGTGAGGTAAGGTGGGGTTGAGTGTACAGAAGCTGCCTTGTATAGGCCAACCGGTCTCTTGCAGACTCCTTACGTTCTTATGTTCTTATGTTCTTATGTCTCCTAATATATCTTTATGCGGATATTCGTTAACCGCATCCGTCCGGGAGAGAGAGAGAGAGAGAGAGAGAGAGGTGGCGAACTTTCTCACTTCCTTTCTCTAACTTCCTCGTTTTCGTTTGACCTTTTCTTGTGTCTCTGAATAAAGGAATAGACGACTTTTCTTCTTTGTTATTCTTTATTCATTTCTTGCTTATTTTCTATTATCATTATATATATTTATTAATTTCATATACTAATTTATTTGATTTTTTTCTTTTCATGTAAAGAATGAGTTACTTCAGTGTGATAAAATTCAGACCTGTGACAATACTTTAAAAAAATCTGTAATTTATTTTTATTTTTATTTTGAGCCTTTTATTATTGACCTGGGGAATATTTCTTGTTTCCTCGTAACTTTTATTTATGTATTTAAACGTGGCGTAGCTTTTCCGTAGAGTTTTTAGAGTTTTTTTTTTTTTTTTTTTGTTTCGTTTTATTTTTTTCTTTAGTTATTGTGTGTGTGTGTGTGTGTGTGTGTGTGTGTGTGTGTGTGTGTGTGTGTGTGTGTGTGTGTGTGTGTGTGTGTGTGTGTGTGTGTGTGTGTGTGTGTATCTTTTCCTGTTCTTTTTCCCGTCAGTCTTCGTCAATTTCTTTCCCCGGGCGGAGGCAGGTTTGCATCGGTTCAATTACTATCTTTCTGAACCCTCCCGGATTTTACCTGGATAGTATGTTTGTGTGTGTGTGTGTTTGTGTGTGTGTGTGTGTGTGTGTGTGTGTGTGTGTGTGATTTTTTTTAAACTCTCTATATATCCTCACACACATATACACACACATACACAACAAGTTTGAAACAATCTTATAAAAGTACAATTCAGGTAAAAACAATTAGGTAGAACACACACACACACACACACACACACACACACACACACACACACATATATACCCCCCCCACACACACACACACACACATACAATAATGGCCTTCCTCCTCCCTCCACCCCCTACCCCCCATTCCTAATTCTTTCCAACACACACCCGCCCATTACAAAAACAATAACACTAAACCTGATCTGATTACCAAACCCTAATTAATTTTTGCAACCATATTAAGTCAACAAAGTTAACTCTGAACGGTATTTATTTCCTCTCGGGCGCCGGGGACCCGCGCGCGATTTTGTAATGTGATTTATAAGTTGAATGCAGTGATTATAAAGAACTGTAAAAGACTAAAGGGAAAAAATAATCTTAGTAAATTGCAAAAAGGGTAAAGGGTGAAAACTGTATAGATCAAAAAAACTGAAAATAAAGAGTTATGGGTAAAAATAATGTAGATAAAAATGCAAAAATTAAGTAAAGGGCAAAAATAATAGATGAAAACCTGAAAAAAAAGTTAAGGATAAGAATAATATAGATAAACAATGAAAAAATAGCGGGTAAAAATAACATAAATAAAAAATACACAAAATAAGTCAAGGGTAAAAGAATATAGATAAATAAACTGTAGAAAGAGTAAAGGACAAAAAATAATCCCTTTCCTTCCATTAAAAATGTAAATTTGTTTGTAATCACAGAGCAGTAAAATAACAGGGTATATTTTCGTATTGTAATTTAGGTTCTCGTGAGAGTGGGAATTGTCTATGTGTGTAATTAAAGAGATTATACACTGGTTTGATGAGCTTAGGAGATTTACCTTTCACACACACACACACACACACACACACACACACACACACACACACGAGGAGAGTATCAAGACACCTCACCTTCCGAAACTGACCTCTTCTAACTACTCGTTCTTAATCTTTTCTTCTTTTGGGGGAGCAGCGCCTAGCCTGTTCATAATATTTTTGTTTTTGTTTTTTGTTGTTGCCCTTGAGCTGTTTTCTATGCTGTAAACACACACACACACACACACACACACACACACACACACATGCACGCACACCACCTCCTGCCGTTGCCGTTCACATAGTTCCCAGGATTAGCTCGTCGGTGGTAAGGCTCGGTGTGGTTCGAAACGGGTTCAATTAAGGCTCGAATCAGCTTCACGTCGAGCCGGTTTGCTACGGTGTGCGCTAAATTCAGAGGCGAGGGCTAACACACACACACACACACACACACAGGCGGAGGAGTTCGAGAAAAATAGAGAAAATCAATAGTTCCTAATATCGTAATTGATTTGATGTTTATTGTGTTGATGGTCAGTAGTAGTAATAGTATAGTAGTAGTAGTAGTAGTAGTAGTAGGAACACACATACATTCCCAAACACATATACAGTCCTATACATACTTAAATAGAAACAATTAGGCATACATACACACAAGTACACTTTCGCATAGACCGAAGAAAGTAGCAAAATTAGACCCGTCAGCATTAGGAATTTCATTAACAAAACTAGACTCATCAGCACAAAGAGAAACGCAGCGTATGGGCGAACAAAAGTGACGTCAAACAAATAGCTCTTCAAGGCAATGCAAGTGTCTCAAGCAGCGCCGTCTATGATGAGGAAAAATGGCTCTGAATACGTCTTGGCTGAACCATTAATTCATAACGCCCTTGTGCCTGTTCTCTCTCTCTCTCTCTCTCTCTCTCTCTCTCTCTCTCTCTCTCTCTCTCTCTCTCTCTCTCTCTCTCTCTCTCTCTCTCTCTCTCGTGAGTTTTTTTTTTTTTTTCGTTGTTAACTTTGTAATTTACTATATTTTTCTCTTTATTGAACTTAAGTATTATATCAGTTTCGCTTATTTGTTTTTTTAATTGTTAATCTCCAAAAGGAATTGCCATTTTCATTCTGTGGTGGAAAACGTTATGAATATTTTGAGTTTTTTTATGGAAGTCTAGCGAGCAATTATTCCCAGAGGCCTCATTTCATTTTCTTTATAGTTTGGTCGGCGCTGTATTAGAGTAGTGGTTCGAATTAAAGAAAATGTGAGTTTGATAGTTTTTTTTTCCTCTTAATACTTCTTTTCTTTTTTACATATCCTACATTTCTTCACTTGTTTTACTTTATTACGGAAGTTTCATGTTATTCATATCATTTTTTTTCTTTTATTCTGCTTGTTGTGAGTGTTCAAGTGTTTTTTTTTTCCTTATATATCCTTTCTCCATTTATACACCGTACCTTTTTTTTTAGATTTTACTTTCTCTTTTCTTTAATATTTCTCCACATTTTTTCTCTTCTTTCCATGTTTTGCTTGTTTCACAGACAGACAGACAGACAGAGAGACGGACAGACAGAAATAACCAGTAAATAATTGAAAAAAAAAAGATATCAAAAAAGTAAGTCGACTTATATATAAAGAAAAGAAAAGGCAAAGTCGAGGTTATGAAAAAGAAACGAAAATACAGCAATAAAAACGACCCTCAAGAAAACAAAGAAGTAGTTGAGAAAATTGTGCAATGGAGATAAAAACAGCAATAGAGAATAAAATTGGGACCGGAGTTAAGTGGGAAATTGGGACGCAATTGAGGGAGGAAAAGAAATAAAATGTGTACTACCTAACCTCCTTACTCTATCTTCCTCTCCCTCTCTCCTCCCACTAATTCCCTTCCTCTCTCCGTCTCCCTTCCCTCCCCCTTTCTTTCTTTCCCTTCCACTGTTTCCCTCTATTTCCCTTAACCTCCCTTTCCCCTCCCCCTTTTTCACTCTCCTTTCCTCTACCTCTACCTCAGTTTGCCCCTCATCTCCCTCTCTCTCCCTTTCTCCCTCCCCCTTTTTCACTCTCCTTTCCTCTCCCTCTCCTGTTTTTCCCTTCATTTCCCTCTCTCTCCCTGTCTCCCTCCCCCTTTTTCGCTCTCCTTTCCTCTCCCTCTCCTGTTTTTCCCTTCATTTCCCTCTCTCTCCCTTTCTCCCTCCCCCTTTTTCGCTCTCCTTTCCTCTCCCTCTCCTGTTTTTCCCTTCATTTCCCTCTCTCTCTCCCTTTCTTCCTCCCCCTTTTTCACTCTCCTTTCCTCTCCTTCTCCCTCTGTTTTTCCCTTCATTTCCCTCTTTCTCCCTTTCCCTCTCTCTCCCTTCCTCTCCCTCTTCCTCCCTTCCTCCCCCTTTCTGTCTCCTTTCCTCAGTACCCCTCTTTCCCTCTACCTCTGTCCCTTCCTCCGTCCCTCTCTTCGTCTCCCTCTCTCCCTCCCCCTCTCCCTTCTTCCTCTGTTTCCCATCATCTCCTCCCTCCTTCCCTCCCTCTCTCCCTCCCTTCCTCATTCCCTCTGTCCATCCCCGTTTCTCTCCCTCCCTATCCCTTTCTTCCTTCCTCCTTTCGTCTCCCTTTCTCACCTTCGTTCTCTCCCTTTCCTCTCCCTCTCCCTTCCTTCCTTCCTTCCTCATTTCGTCTCCCTCTCTCACTTCCGTTCTCTCCCCTTCCTCTCTCCTCCCTCTCTCCCCCTCGATCAGCGTAATGGCAGGTGGAGCCTCGCCTATAACTCTGTGTTTGGTTGGTTTACTGTCCTTGTCGCTCCCTCCACCGGGCATGCTAAACACAGCCTACTTCTTCTACCGCTGCTTCTCTTTCCCCTCTACTCCAGCTCCTATTGCTACTGCTTCTACTTCACCTCTTCCTTCTACTGCATTTCTGTTTTCTACTGCTTCTGCTTTTCGTCCTTCTTCCCCATCTGCTATTTTTACTGTTTTTTGCTAACCCTGCTTCTACTCCTTCATTTGTTTTTACTTCTTTATATTTTCATTCTCATTCTTTTTTGTTGTCCTATTTCTTTCTTTTCACCTTTTCCTTCTCTGTTTTCTTTTTTTCTTTTTTGTTCTTCTTATTCTCTTTCTTTCACTCCATATATTTGTTCTCCTCCTCCTCCTCCTCCTCCTCCTCCTTCTCCTTCTACTCCTACTCCTATTCTTCCTCCTCCCAACGACAAAAGTGAATCTAATAAATTATCTTTCTCTTGAACTACTTTTTGCCCTTTTTCTCCATATTATGTTCATTTTTTTGTAAATAAGACATCTGTTTTCAGTTACACCCCATCCTCCTCCTCCTCCTCCTCCTCCATCACCTCCTCCTCCTCCTCCTCGTACTCTTTTACCTCCTCCTCCCTCCAAAATACCCACTTTGGTTCCCGCCGTCAGGTCTGGACTAATGTATATTTACTGCCGAGGGGAGGGAGGAAGGAATTGGCTCCCTTCTACACACACTGGAAGGGACTCGGAACGCTCCTTGATCCGCTGGAGTTTGTTCTTCATGTCCGTCAGATGTTTGTCCAAGAGTTTCAAGACGCGTGGATTTATTAATGATGAAGACTTAGGGAAAAAAAAATAAGGTTGGGAGTCTGTTTTCGAGAGAGAGAGAGAGAGAGAGAGAGAGAGAGAGAGGGAGAGGGAGAGGGAGAGAGACTACGTTGCCTATTAACAGAAGTGGGTCATTGTTGCTCTTCTTCTTTTCTCTTTAATTTACCTGTTCACCTTTTTATTCACTCACCGATTTTTTCTTTTTTTCTCCTTTTCCTCCTCTTTCTTCTTGTTTTCTTTCTTTTTTCCTTATTTTCGTTCTTTCACTCCACGCATCTCCTCTATGTCCTCCTCCTCTTTCTGATTCTCCTCTTCCTTCTTCTCTTTCTTTTCTTCCTCTCCTCCTCCTCCTCCTCCTCTTCTTATCTCCTCCTTACCTCACCTTTTTTTTAAGTATGTGAAGAGTAAAGAGATTGAATTGTTCTTGTTTTTGTATTGAAGTATCGTATCATCTTGGGAGATTTATTGTGCTTCACTAATTTTGTTTAAACCGTCCTTTTTTTTTGTACCTCGAGAATCTTAATCTAAAGTACATGTTTCAAAGTTACTTATATCATCAGTTCAGTTGTAAAGAAAAATTATATATACATACTTTTTTTATCACATCAGTTACTCCTTTAGTTACTTGACCATTTTCGCTTTTTTCTTCCCCAGTAAGACGTAAAATTAAAACTACAGGTTGTGACATGATACATACATTCATTCATACATACATACATTCATACATACATACATTCATACATACATACATACATACATACATACATACATACATTCATACATACATACATTCATACATACATACTTTCATACATACATACATACATACATAAGGAAAAGGTACACACACTAAGTAACAGGTCCTTCGTTCCAGCAGTACCTTCACTTCACTTTTTCTCCCTCCTTCCCTACTTTTAATTCCCGCCACCTGAGATAAAGTGACCTTCTACCAGCCACCTCACTATTTATTCACGGCTTTACCTCTACGGGGCCTTCCTTCCCTCCTTCCTTCCCTTCCCTTCTCTTCCCTTCCTATCTCTTGTCTTCCCTTCCCTTACTTTCTCTTTCCTTCCTCTCCTTTCCCTTCTTATCCCTTCCCTTCCGTTCCCTTCCCTTCCCTTCTCTTCCCTTCCCTTCCCTTCTCTTCCCTTCCGTTCCCTTCCCGTCCGTTCGGTTCCCTTCCTTTCTTACTTTTTGCATTCCATCCTTTCCTTTCCATTCCATTCTCATTCTTTGCATCCCTTCCTCTCATGTTCTTCCCTTCTCGTATCTACTCTTTTCTTCTCTTCCCGTCCCTTCCCTTCCATTCCCATCCCATCCTTTGAATTTTCTTACTTTTCTTCCCTTCCCTTCCCTTCCCTTCCCATATCTACCCTTCACTTCACTTCCTAATTTCCCTTTTATTTCTCCCCTATTTCCCCTATTGCTCTTCCCGGTACACAATTTCCCTTTCCTTCTTGGCTCTTGTTCTGTCCCTTCCCTTTCCTTTCCTTCTTTATCCTTCCATTTACGATAACTACCACCCACTTACTACTCTCCATTTACGATAACTACCACCCACTTACTACTCTCCATTTACGATAACTACCACCCACTTACTACTCTCCATTTACGATAACTACCACCCACTTACTACTCTCCATTTACGATAACTACCACCCACTTACTACTCTCCATTTACGATAACTACCACCCACTTACTACTCTCCATTTACGATAACCACCACCCACTTACTACTCTCCATTCACGATAACCGCCACCCACTCACTACTCTCCTGTCCAAAGGGGAAGATAATTAATGCATCCGTCTCTCTTCTTCAACGTCATTAACACCATTTTTGTTGTTCTTAATTCAGTGATAAGTATTGATGTTCTAGTTTTAATTTTTCCTTTTATTGTTGTTGCCTTTAAATTTTACCAGTCGCATTTTTTTCTGAATTTCGTGTCGGATAATTATGCATTGTACTATTAATGTAGGAGGCGCGTGTGTGGACTTGCACGTGGGGGAGGAGAAGGGAAGAGGCGAGCAGGAGGAGGAGGAGGAGGAGGAGAAGGAGGAGGAGGAGAAGGACCAATGTGTGATACGAAAAATAAAGTTAAATAGGGAAAAAGTGGATGAAGAGGTGGAGAAAACGGGGAAGGTGGAGCAAGATGTGAAGAAGGAGGAGGAGCAGTGAATGATGCGAAAAATAAGGTTAAATAGAATAGGGAAAAAGTGGATGAAGAGGTGGAGAAAACGGGGAAGGTGGAGCAGGATGTGAAGAAGGAGGAGGAGCAGGAGCAGGAGGAGGATGGACGAAGCGCCTTGATAGCCTCGTAATTGTGCCGTAGTGAAAACTGGCCTCCATTATGGTCCAATTACACCCCCCAAAAAATGAGTAATTTACGACAGGAGTATAAGGTGTGAAGCGAGGCAGGTTTGAGAAAAGATGTACTTTAATGACGTTTAATCAGGATAAACATGAGACTGACACTGTCACATTAATAATAGACACCAGCAAACTCTGCACATGAAGAAAACACATAAACACGACCGTGATGGGTGTTGTTGACTCTCAGTACACACACACACACACACACACACACACACACACACACACACACACACACACACACACACACACTTCAATAACTCTAAAATTAGGTCAATATGGTTCGTGTTGATGGAAGTGTCCCACACACACACACACACACACACACACACACACACACACACACACACACATTAACTAACTAAATAACTATCTAACTTATTTAAAGCAAAGGAAGCAACTCAAGGGCAAAAATAAGGAAAAGAGAGGTCAAAACAGCGGTCACTATCGGATGGAACTTATTAACTACCTACCTACCTACATTGCCTAACAACCATACTACCTAACTAACTAACTCACTAACTGGATAAAAAATGCAAATGAATAACTTCTAAAACACACATACACACACACACACACACACACACGCACTAACAAGCTCCCACACAAACACCCAAACAAACTACCCTAAGTACGACAATTTGACCTGACATACGAAGGAGGATGGAGGAAGGTTAAGGATCACTAACAAGGGGAACGAACCAACATTTGCATCAGCCGCCCATATAGTCCCGGAGCTGGTGGACGAGGCGCAGGGATGAGTGGGTTAAGTTTACCTCCCGGAACACACGTATTTGGGCAGGTCGTTCCCCTTCACTCTCATACTGACAAGAATTACTGTTAGTTGACACTGGGAACTAAATGAAGAGGAGGAGACGGAGAAGCTGCAGAAGTAGGAGGAGATGGGAGAGGAGGGTGGACAGTTTAAGTAGTGTAGCAGTAATGATACCAAAAATAGCGTAAAATGGAATATGGGTAAAGATGATGCAGAGGAGAGAGTGGAGACGGTGGAGAGGAAGAAGAGGAGGAAGAGGAAGAAGAGGAGGAGGAAGAGAAGGAAGAGAAAGAAGAGGAGGAAGAGAAAGAAGAGGAAGAAGAGGTGAAAGAGGACGGGGAGAGAGAGAGGAGTTTTAAGAGCTATTTATAAGCGAGGATGGCTGAGGGTACAGTAATGGGAGGCCGGCCCGGAGTGACTAGGTTAGCGGCGAGTGTTGTGAACGCTGTGACGTGGAGCTGATGAGGCCGCGAGGGTTAAAAGCAAGGCTCTCAACGGGCGTGTGGGGGAGAAGGGAGAGGGAGGGTTATGTTTGTGTGAGGGGGGGAAGGGGGGAAGGCGCTCACGATGACGTTGACAATGCGTTATTTTTTTAATGTTTATAATATCTGATTCTTTTATTCTATTTTGTTTCGGATTCGCTCCTTAAAAATGGATGAAAATTATAGTGTTACTTAAAAATTCACCGTGTTTTTTTTTTTTTTTTAAGTTTCCTTTAAAGAGAAAACTCAATATAGACGAGTCACTTCAGAAAATTGCATGCTTTGTCGTTTATTTATTTATTTATTTATTTATTGTTAACGCTTATGCAAAATTTTACTTGTTTGCATTACAGAGCATACTTTTGACTATAATAAAAACACCAGCCTAAAGAGAAAACTGGAAGCGAAATATATATACTAGAAAATATTTAACTTTCTTTTAATTACATCGCCACTCACATTCCTGTTTTACTGAATCGTGTGAAAAGTGTTAGAGAAGTGCTTCACGAATTTACGGAACTAAAACAAAGAGGAATAACTTAAAAGAATAAACTAATAGAAATATAAATGTTGGAATAAATGTCCAAATAAAAAAACTATAAAACCAAATGAAATAAAAGAGAAAATGCATAATACTTTGTCGTAAATGTGTGTTCCCCTTCCATTTATTTATGTACATATTTCCTTTTTCTTTCCGAACAACACGAAACAAAATAATCGGAATTTTTGTGGAGCTCAGTATAAGCAGGCGATTAGAGAAAGCAATAAATATAAGAAAATGGACCTTAGGCAAATATTCAAGAGCAACAAACATAAATTCTTATTCGAAACTTGCATTTTAGCCCCAAGGGAAAACATATCTCGATCGTTCTTACTCGGCGACTCTTTCACGTTCCAGCGGCGGTTAGGAATGCAAGGTGCCCGACGAATGTGCTCCAGTATGTATGTGTGAATGTATGTATGTATGTATGTATGTCTGGAAGTAGGTAGATATGCTCGTATACTCACTCTGGAATGGAAAGTGTGTGGGTGTGGGTGTGTAGGTGGATGGTGAGTGTTGGAGTGGGTGTGTTTGTGTTTCCAGTGCACAAATATATTTACTTCTCGATCGCCTTTTTGCTAAACGAAAACCACAGTATCGTATATATATATCCTTTTTTGTAGTGTGTTTGGTGCATGTTTTTTTCTTATATGTTTGGAGCTCGAGTGTTTGATCCTCTTTTGTTTTCCTTTCAACGTTTCCATTTCCTTCCTTCCCACTCTTGCTGTTTCCCTCTCTTCCCTTTCACCTTTTCCTTTTCATAATCTGTTCTTTAGTTCTGTTTTCTTAGGGCAGGTGTTACGTATGACCCAAACTTTATCTCTACCTTTTATATTCGATTATCTTCTACTTTACGCGACAATATTTTATCCCTTCCTTTTATCTGTCTCCCTTTCAACGTTTTTCCTCTCGCAGCTGTTTCGTATTCCACAAACTTTACCTCTACCTCTTATATTTTACTCTTCCCGGGCGTTGTTTTTCCTCCTCGTGGGTGGGAGCGATTTCAGGCCGTCGGTGTGGAAAGTCTCGGCGTCACAGGTGTGGTGTCGACGCCTTGCCGAATCAAAGGTAATGAGAGTTTGAGGGAAAATTGATTAATGTGTCTATCCTACGCACAGATGTAGCACCGCTTCCCTCACCACGTCACTTACACTGTTGTACTCTCCCTTTCTTCTCTCTCCTCTTCACTACTGCTGCTCTTCCTCTTCTAGCTACTCTTCCTCCACCTTTTCTGATGTTTCTTCATATGCTCTCTTTTCTCTTCCAATAGCTACTCTTCCTCCTCTTCCTTCTCTTCTTCCACTGGTTTCTGTTCACTCCACTAATTCTGTGTTCTAATATTTCTTTACGTTCTTATGTTCGTGTGTTTTCTTCCTCTGCCCTTCAACCACGTCATCTTCCTCCTCCTCTTGTACTAGTTGTTCTTCCACTACCTCCTCTTCCACCACCTCCCCTCTTCCTCCTCCTCTTCCACTAACTCCTCTTCCTCCTTTTCCCCTCCTCCATATTCCTCAGTTACTCAATTTCCTCGTCAGTCTTCCTCTTCTTTCTAATGCCTTGTTGAGTTCTTACCAAAATATTTGCCATGACGCACTTACCCAGAGCAAATAGTTTCCCGTTGCTACATTTCTTGCCCTCCTTATCCTTCTATAAAGACCACTCCTTGGAAATTGAACACTTTGGCCGTTTTGTATTCACTTTCCCTTCCTCTCACTTCCCTTAATTTTCCTTCCTCTTCCCACTCCTACTGTTCCTTTTCCTTCATACAACTCCCTTTCTTAATCTGACTTCCTTCTTCATGTCTGTTTTACTTGCTCATTTTTGTGTTCCTCTTTTCTCCTCGTGTTCCTCCTCTTCCCACGGATTGCTGAGGTCAAATATAATGGGTAGTCCCATATGCGCCTGAACTGCGGTTTACCTGCCAGCGATGTGTATATCCGGTCCATTACGATTAATTTGGTTCCTTCTTCCCCATCGATCGTGCATGGCCAAGAAAGAAAGGGAGACTGAGAGGGGAATTTTTCTGCTTTTGTTCTTTTATTATTATTCTTACAACGCTATTTTTATCATATTCTCTTATCTTTATTTACTCTATTTTATTGCTCTTATTTTAGTATTAGTCTTTATCAATCCGATCTTTAGAATGGAAGAGATTGTGAACGAAAATACATGTGGGTTATCTTTTTGTGTTTGGTTATGATTTTATTTCTTTATCTCGTCTACTGCTTTGACCTATAAGATAAAGGAAGGCTAAGTGAGAGGTTAGTCTTCTTAGCTTCCTGTCTTTATCTAGCATTTTTAAGATCTTGAGAATGGAAGAGGCAATGAAGGAAAGACAGAGTTATCTTTTGATACTTTTTATATATGATTTTTTTTCTCTCTATTTCGTCTGTGACCTCAAGATAAAGGCTATTGTAGGGGTTAGACTTCTTAGCCTCCTGTCCTTATCTAGCTTTTCAGATCTTGAGAATGGAAGATGCACTAAAGGGAAAGAACGAAGACTATCTTCTGTCTTTATAGCCGTTTTTTCTCTCTATCTCGTCTGTACATTATAAGATAAAAAGGCTATTGTAGGGTTAGACTTCTTAGCTTCCTGTCCCTTATCTGGCTTTTCAGATCTTGAGAATGGAAGAGGCAATGAAGGAAAAGGGCGACTATCTTCTGTCTTTATATGTTTTTTCTCTATCTCGGCTGAAGCCCTCAAGATAAAAGGAAGCTATTATAGGGGTTAGACTGCAACTCTTGTCCTTATCTAGTATTACCTCTAAATATGTGTAAATAATATTAACTTTTTATATGAATGAAAGGACGAGTTTACCTTCTGTCTTTACATATGATTTTTTCTCTCTATTTCAGCTGTGTCCTCAAGATAAAAAGGCTAATGGAGGATTATTCACTATAGCATCTTGTCCTGTATATGGCAATACCTATAAATATGTGTAAAATAATATTAACTTTTACGATATGAATGAAAAAGAACACTTTTTTGAAGTTGGCTTCTGTCTTTACATTATGATTTTATTCTCTTGATTTCGTGTGCACCCTTAGAGAGAAAGACTAACATTTCCAGTTATCAAGCTTTGTTCTTATCTAGTTTTAGCTCAAAGATATGTATTGACTTGAAATATATTGCATGATGAAACATGAGGCCTGGATGGTATTCAATCCCAGCCCGTCATGGCGCAAACAGAAGTCTTCTGGTGGCGCCATCTTCTCTTAGCTCATGCTTGCCCCGGAACTCGTTCTGGATTCTTGGACTTCTTCCTCTAGAGTCCAGGGGTGGTGGTCTTCAGGACAGCATGTGGTGGTTTAAACCGCTCGGCGGTGACTGAAAATTCCGGTGGTAGCGTGAGGAAGTTCGAACTCTGTCGTCCACATCACGCAGTGAATGGGCCAACACGCATTTCACTTGAGTCCCTTACCCAATGTTGATCAATCTTAAAGTGGTAGAGACCACCTGCATTAAATGTCATCACCTATACTGCTAGCCCAAATTTGACCTGTGGTTGCCCTTCTTGACTTTGAGTGTTTCTTTACAACTTGGATTTACTTAATCACAGTTAGTAGCAGAGGGGTAAGAAATTAATGTCCTGCCCAAGACAGTGCCTTACTGGTCCCTCCCTTCTCTGCTACTACCTGGGGATTAAGGAACTCCGCTTTGTGAGGAAACACTTAAAGTGAAAAAAAAATGGTACCACAGGTCCCACACTCATACTACTAGCAGTATAGGGATGACATTGTGGGATGCCAGATCAGTGGTAGTCTGAGATATGCCTTTGCAGCAGTGTGAAACAGTGAGAGTGCTTAAATAGGAAAGTTATTATTTTTTTATTAACCTTAGTTATGTGGAACACCCGCTAGAACAATGTGGAACACCCTCTGGGGGTAATGCTGGGCAGCCATCTACAACGCAAATGAACCTCATTCTAATTTTCCAGGAAAGAGTACCAAACAAAACAGATCCCAATCTGCAGCCGAGCGTTGTGGGTTGCCAGTAGTCATGAGCTACACTGTTGCCAACCAGTGAAACAACTCTCTCTCTCTCTCTCTCTCTCTCTCTCTCTCTCTCTCTCTCTCTCTCTCTCTCTCTCTCTCTCTCTCTCTCTCTCTCTCTCTCTCTCTCTCTCTCTCTCTAATGAGAGAGAGAGAATTATTCACTGGAATAGCAACAGTGTAGCTCTGTGACTACTGGTAACCCCCAACGCTCGGCTGCAGACTGGGATCTGTTTGTTTGGTGCCTATCCTGCTAAAATTTGAAGGAGGTTCATTTGCATTGTGTAGATGGCCGTTCCACATTACCCCAGAGGGTGTTCCACTTGCCCCAACGGGTGTTCCACATAACTAGTTGATAAAAAATAATAAATTTCCTATTTAAGCACTCACCGTGTCACACTGCTGCAAAGTACATAAACTGGACTCACATTGGTATGTAGTTCAAAAGCTGGATATTATAGAAATAAACTAAAGGATGTCATTAACCTTAGCAGTTTTGTACTAAAATAACTCCTTAAAACATCAGAAATTGGAAAAAAAAGTAAATAAATTTTAATGCATGTCACGTTACCTATATTCTTTTCCACAATTGACATTAATGTTTGAGATCCAATTGAACACTTATAAGGCATTCTAACCTGTCTTACCAACATATAGGACTATTTGGTCCGCATTACCCCTAATACTTACATTGCCCCTGGCGTCCCACATAGCTCCGCTTTGTATATATATATATATATATATATATATATATATATATATATATATATATATATATATATATATATATATATATATATATATATATATATATATATATATATATATTTACATGGGAAAATACCATTACAATTATAGTACATTTCAGGCCATTACATTGAAGTGTGAGTGATATTTCAGGTAGCTATTTTACTAAGTAACGTATAGAAGTGGGTGGGCTGGGAAGACAGTGTGTTACTGACTGACTGTAACTGTTTGCCCCAATGTGTGGGAAGTGTAAGTGATATATATCAAGGTGCCTGTTGTATGCAACGTTCATAGGTACAGAGACAAAATGAGCGTGTAAATAGCGACTGTTGGTTATATATAGTGTTAGGAAGAGAATAGATAAACAAAGGCGGAGAGTTTAGTACATAGAAACAAAATTAATGTTTAAATAGCGTCTGCTTGTCATCCTTTTTTATTTTTTACGGCTACAATAATGTAAAAAGCCGCTATTCGCTGCTCCTATAAAAGCTCAGTGGAGTGGCCGAAAGAAAGATAAATTTCGGAAGAAGAGTTTTTTTTTAACAGCAGAGGAAGCTGTTCTGGGGAAAAAAAGGGAAAAAAAGGATGAAAAAAAGCCCGCCAATCACTGCTCCTACAAGAGTCAAGAGGAATGGCCGAAAGATTGGTCAATTTATGTCCTGATACCCTCCTCTTGAAATAGAGATACAGGTAAATGAAGATTGTTCAGGATTTACAAGCGTGAGGGATGAGAGAGTGAAGATGCTGGTTAACTCGTCATTACTTAAAGGGATTTGGACTACAGTACAGTACAGTTTATTACGTATGGGGTGAGCTTGAGTAGAAAGTCATGTGCCGCGGGGCCGCAGGAAGGGGCGACAGAATTTAAGAGGTTGAAGACTATCAGTAGGAGGAGGAGAGCTGATGAGACGAAGAGCCTTAGACTCCACTCTGTCAGAAGGGCTGTGTGAGTGGAGCCCACCCACACGTGAGATGCATACTCCATACGGAGACGATACCGAACGCCCAACATCGAGGAAGCTGATTTAGTGAGAGACGAGATGTGAAGTTTCAGTTAAGATTTTGAGTTAAGATGACCGAGGATGTTTAGTGTTGAAGAAGGTGACATCTAAGTGTTGTCGAAGAATAGGAGATAGGTGTATGGAAGATTGTGTCGAGTTGATAGGTGGAGAAATTGGGTTTTTGAGGCATTGAAGGACACAAGGTTCCTTTTACCCCACTCGGAAATGATATTAAGGTCTGAGGTTAAGCGTTGTGCAGCCTCCAGCCTTGAGTCATGTAATTCCTGTTGAGAGGGTCTTCTGTTGAAAGAAGTTGAATAATGCAGAGTGGAGTCATCAGCGTATGAATGGATGGGACAGTTTGCTATGGAAGAAGATCATTGATGAATAACAGGAAGAGAATGGGTGATAAGACAGAGCTCTGTGGAATACCACTGTTAATAGGTTTAAGAGAAGAACAGTGACCGTCTACCACAGCTGAGATAGAACGGCCGGAAGGGAAACTGGAGATAAAGGAACAGAGAGAAGGATACAATCCGAAAGAGGGCAGTTTAGAAAGCAAAGATTTGTGCCAGACTCTATCGAGGCTTTCGATATGTCTAGATGCAACTGAGAAAGTTTCACCGAAGCAGCTAGAGAGGATGACCAAGAATCCAGTTAAGAGAGGCAAGAAGATCGCCAGTAGAACGCCCTTGGAACCAAACTGGCGATTAGATGAAGGTTAAAAGTGGAAACTGGCTTTTGAATCTTCCGGTTGAGTTGATTCAAAGCTTTAGATAGAACAGGAAAATGAAAGCTATAGGACAGTGGTTTGAGGGATTAGAGCAGTTACCCTTCTTGTACAGGCTGAATGAAGGCGTACTCCTAGCAGGAAGGAAAGGTAGATGTTGACAGGCATAGACGAAAGAGTTTGACCAGGCAGGGTGTTAGCACAGAGGCACAGTTTTTAAGGACAATAGGAGGCACTCCATCAGGTCCATCAACCTTCTGAGAGCTCTGGACAGAAATGTTTTTATTGCTAATATTTTTATTGCCATTTTCATTGACACAATATTTGTCTTTATATTATAGGCATTGTCTTGTTTCCTTCATATTATTGTCATTGTTTTATTGCCAATATTTTACTGGCACTTTATCTTGCTTATTTTATTCTCATCATAATACTGCTAGTATTTTATTGACACTTTATTGCCATTATATTACTCATTACTTCATATTACTTTATTTGCATCATTTTATTCCTATTATTTTACTGAAACAGAGTGATAACACGATGCTAAGGTTATAATTCTTTACCGACCAGGGGCAGGTAAAGTAGGCTACCCTGAACGCTCCTTATTAGACTATATGTATTCAGTAGAAGATCAGGAGGTTGTTCCTCAGGGCAAATAATCTTTACTTGAGGAGAACGAGCAGGAGGGGAATGAGGGATGGCTGGCTGCAGGGCGTGGCTGGACGAACCTTCCTTTGGCACCTCTGAAAAGTGTGAAATCGTATGAAAGTTGCAATACCAGAAAATATATGGAAACTTGTCATTTGAGGTAAGAGTACAGGCAGAAGTCTTGGACAGTTATGGTGAAGCTAGGAAGTAAATGGACCCTATGTATTGACTAGTATACTTTAATTAAACCATTTATTTAATTATATTCACTTAACTTTCTGAACATAAGTACAAAGTCGGTAACCAGTCGAGCTATGGATGTCCCCACTCACAGGATACTTGTTCTGCATCTTGTGAATTAACCTGCCTTTGACAATGACATGTGTGTGTGTGTGTGTGTGTGTGTGTGTGTGTGTGTGTGTGTGTGTGTGTGTGTGTGTGTGTGTGTGTAATTCCTCTTGGTCTGCTGCAGGTCTCTCCAGGACAGACAGCCGTTCCCCTACGGAAGAGCACAGAGCTAGTAGTACCGATCTTTGGGTAGGACTGAGACCACTCACACACAGCACACCTCGACAACAGTCACAACTCCTTGCTGACGTCATGTGCCTACTCACTGCTAAGTGAACAGGGGCTACACGTGAAGGAAGATAAACCCAACTTATCTTCACCCCGACCTTGGAATTGAACCACGGACCCTTCTGGTTGTGAGTCAGACGCTCTACCCTGTATGTGTGTGTGTGTGTGTGTGTGTGTGTGTGTGTGTGTGTGTGTGTGTGGGGTGGAAATTCAGTATAATTTGAGGATAACAACATTCCGGCGAGTTAGGGAGAGATCTGAGGCTCCGAGACGTCCACAACAAGGAAGGAGTTAATTAGACAAATAGACCCTTCGTGTTTGATGATGACGATGATGATGTTGATAATGCGAAAATAGATCACTTACTAAGGCCGGTGTCACACTGGGCGGTTTGCCGCGCGGTATTACACGGCAGCCGCCCAACACCGTACCACGCTGCGGCAGAATCGCCCTGCCGCGCTGCCGTTGCCCGCCGCGATTGAGGACACAACACACAATTCAATGCACGTGGTCACACAAGGTGGTTCTGCCGCGCGGTCGACCACCATGTGATGTTGATTTGATAGTTCATTTGGTGTAATTGTCAATCTTTCCTCGGCAGATATTGCCCTCAATACTGTGTGTTTTGTTTGGAGATGTGAGGCCTTGAACTTGCAGCAATTTATCAAATGACCTTGGTCATTCGGCAATTAAAACATAAGAACGTCGGAGTCTGCAAGAGGCCGATAGGCCTGTACAAGGCAGCTCCTTTGAACCTAAGCTCCAGTGAATCTAACCTGATATCACTGTCCAGAATTTAGCTAATCTATTTTTTAATGCGACAGTTGTATTGCCACTCACCACATGACTGCTCAGCCGGTTCCTCTCATCTACCAATGTTAGTAAACCAATTTTTGTCTATGTCCTTGTTGAATCTGAATCTATCCAGTTAAAACCCATTACTACGTGTCCTACCTGGTTCTCTTACCAACATAACCTTATTAATATCCCCCTTATTAAAGCCCTTCATCCATTTATAAAACTCGATCACGCACCCTTCGCCTTCTAGAGAATGCATGTTTAACTGTTTCAGTCTTTCCTTGTATGGCAAATTTCGTAGCCCTTGAATCATCATAGTCATCCTTCTCTGCATCGATTCTAACATTTTGATATCCATTCTATAGTAAGGTGACCATAACTGAACAGCATAATAAAGATGAGGTCTAACTAATGCTACATATAGTTTGAGGAAGACTTCAGCGCTTCTATTGATTACGCTCCTTGAAATAAAACCCTGTACCCTGTTTGCTCGATTTCTAGCTTGAATGCATTGTGCCCTTAGACCAAGAGCAGAGCTAACTAACACCCCCTATTCTCATAAAACTTCTCAAACTTTTCTCATGTTTTCCTCCAAGCATGAAATGGGTGAACTCAATTTCTCAGATATGTGGACTCTTAAGTAATCCCTCTGCCTCAAGGACACAAACAACCTTGAAGTTGGCGCTGCCGCGCGGCGAAACCGCCTAGTGTGACAAGGTACTGGCCAATGTCAATATAAGGAATGTCAGGACACGAGAATCGGGGGGAGGGAGTATGAGGGAGGGATGGGAGGTATAGCTGTGACGTATAATGGGGTAACGATGACAGAAAACGGATGAAGTAATGCTTGATCAGAGACTACAGTAAAATGGCAACTTTTAACGTTTATTTAGTTCTTGCATTAAACTTTAGTTACCACACGCAATGTAATGTTATTTTTTTTGTGTGTGAAGACTTGGTATAGGTTAATTTTCATGACGATCAAGAATCGATCAATTTAACAATTTGTTTATGAAAAGTTAGAATGGAAAACTTGGTTAACGATAGACTTATACGGTCTCCTTGCCCTTCACATGGGTTTCATAATTTAGTAAACATGAGGATAAGGTAGGACATCTACTACTACAACAATTATAATTATAAAACTCTTTGGGCCCACTCATTTCACAACCATAGGCGGCGGGGGAGGGTGGCTTTTAGGGCTTGAGCCCCAGATCTTTCATAAAAGACCAGATCTTTCTTTAAGGTTTAAGGTGTTAGATATTTTTTTACTTAATTCATTATACAGTAAATTGATTCTAGTGTAGGACGTATCATAAATTAATTTTGTCATTATACCAAAGCCCTTATGTCTCCAGAAGAAGAAGAAGAATCTATGGGGATGTTTTATTTTTTTCCCAGGGAGCATACACGGACCCTCCCATTGCCAGACAGGGTTTAAGTCCCCGATGTCTACAATGTCTGGCATCGATCCTGATTACAGCAGAGGATGCTATCTGATGTTACCAGACAACCTATATTAGTGACATCACTGCCATCGTAAATCTGAAATTTTGCATATATATATATATATATATATATATATATATATATATATATATATATATATATATATATATATATATATATATATATATATATATATATATATATATATAAAAGTTAAGCGTTCTGCAGCCTCTAGCCTGAGTCATGTAATTCCTGTTGAGAGGTCTTCTGTTCAAAGAAGTTGAATAATGCAAGTGGAGTCATCAACATGTGAGTAGATAGGACAGGTTGTTATGGAAAGATGATGCTGATGAATAACAGGAAGAGTGGGTGATAGGACGGAGCCCTGTGGAACAGACTCACTATTAATAGGTTTAGGGAAGAACAGTGACCGTCTACAACAGCAGAGATAGAACGGTCGGAAAGGAAACTGGAGATAAAGGAACAGAGAAAGATGGAATCCGAAGGGCAGTTTAGAAAGCAAGACTTATGCGGACTCTATCAGAAGGCTCGATATGTCTAGTGCAACTGAGAAAGTTTCACCGAAACAGCTAAAGAGGATGACAGAATTAGTTAAGAGCAAGAAGATCATGAGTAGAACGCCTCTTGCGGAACCCATACTAGCGATGAGATAGAAGGTTAGAAGTGGAAGGTGCAGAATCTTCCGGTTGAGATTGATTCAAAAGCTTTAGAATAGACAGGAAAGTAATGAAGAGCTATAAGGCGGTGGTTTGAACGATTGGAACGTTCACCTTCTTAGGCAGAAGCTGTACGAAGCCGTACTTCAGAAGGAAGGAAGGTATGTTGATAGGCAGAGACGAAAGAGTTTGACCAGGCAGGGTGTCAGCACGGAAGCATAGTTTTTAAGGACAATGGGGCACTCCATCATGTCAATAAGCCTTCTGAGAGTTGAGACCAGGAGGGCATAAAAACATCATTCTAATAATCTAAATAACAGGCATAAAGGAGTCAGAGGGGGTGAGTGGGAGAAACATGCAGAATCGTTCAGAGTGGAGTTATTGCAGAAAGTTTGAGCAGAGTTCAGCCTTAGAGATAGATGAGACAGCAGTGCTGCTGTCTGGGTTAAGATGAGGCGGAAAAGAGGAAGAAGTGAAATTGGAGGAGATATTTTGGCTAAGTGCAGAACTCTCTGGAAGAAATAGAGAAAACAAGGTGTTGACATTTTCTATGGATAAAGGAGTTTTTGATAAGTCGAAGGAATATATTTGGCACTGATTCCGGGCGGAAATGTAATGATCATGGTTAGAGGGAGTTCGAGGGCCTTGGTACATTTGTGAGCTGCCTCTCTATCTTTGACAGCACGAGAACAAGCGTGATTAAACCAAGGTTTTTAGCATGGGGAGTAGAGAAAGTACGTGGAATGTACTTCCATTCCAGAGACAATCACCTCTGTGATGCGCTGAGCACACACAGAGGGTCTCTATCCTGGAAGCAAATCATTCCACGGGAAATCGGAAAGAGGAAGTACATCCTCAGGTCGTCCCACCGAGTTGAAGCAAAATGCCAGAAGCATGCCTCTTTGGAGGTCAGAGATTGTACAGGGTGATAGGACAGGATACAGAAATAAGGTTGTGATCGGAGGAGCCCAACGGAGAACAGGTTGACAGAGTAAGCAGAAGGATTAGAGGTAAGGAAGAGGTCTAGAATGTTGGGCCTGTCTCCAAGACGGTCGTGAATACGTGTATGGTGCTGAACCAACTGCTCTAGATCGTTGAGGATAGCAAAGTTGTAAGCTTGTTTACCAGGCTGGTCAGTGAAAGAGGATGAAAGCCAAAGCTGTTGGTAAACGTTGAAATGGAGATGGAGATTTCAGCGAATGGAGAGTGGGTCAAGATGTTCTCCGCTATAAAGTTCAAGTAGTCAAAGAATTTTACATAGCAGAGGTAGGTGAGGGATAAACAGCACAGATGTATTTAGAAATAGAATTGCAATGAAGTCTCAGCCAGATGGGTCGTGGGCAAGTGATGTCATTGCGCAGGTAGGCGCAACATCCAGCTTTGGATTGAAATTTAGGATAGAGATAGTAGGAGGGAACAGAGTAGAGGTTGTTGTCCGTAGCCTCAGAAACCTGTGTCTCAGTGAGGAAGAGTAGGTGAGGTTTAGAGGAGGAGAGATGGTGTTCCACAGAATGAAGAAATTAGAACGGAGGCCGCACATGTTGCAGAAATTGATAAGGAGGAGGTTCGAGGAGTTATCAGGACACCTCTCAAGTCGGCAGCCAGAAGAGAGTCCTCCCTGGAATTTATGGTCCCCAGGTGGGGGACTCCGAGGTAGTGTTTTCGTTAGCCATTTTGAATTTTGAATTTTTGGGAAAAGGTGTGTGTGTTGTGTGAATGTAGTGTGGTGTAGAAGAGAGGAACTGTCTTTAGAGAGCATGCTGAACTGCTCTCTGGTGTTAATGAGACAAAGGGAAGCAGTTAGTGAGGACATGGGAAGGGTCTTTGTAGGGCTTCAGCACCCTCCTCGCTTCTCATATATCCTCTACATGGAAGTAGCTCACGCCCGTTCGGTGGGTGTCTTCCTACCTACTCCTACTAAATATATGGCTCTTCGTCTCATCAGCTCTCCTCCTCATACAGAGAGTCTTCTACCTCTTAATTACCGCCGCCATACTGCCTCTCTTTCTCTCTTCTATCGATATTTCCATGACTGACTGCTCTTCTGAACTTGCTAACTGCATGCCTCCCCTCCTCCCGGCCCCTTTGCACACTTTCTACTCATGCTCATCCCTATACTATCCAAACCCTTTATGCAAGAGATAACCAGCATCTTCACTCTTTCATCCCCTCACTCTGGTAAACTCTGGAACAATCTTCACATCTGTATTTCATCCTGCCTACGACTTGAACTCTTTCAAAGAGAAGGGTATTTGGACACCTCTCCTTCGATATTGACCTCTCTTTCCAGCCACCTCTGGATTATATTTAGGAGAGGTAAGTAGAGGGCATTTTTATTATTGTTTCCTTTTTAGGTGCCTTGAACTATTTCCTATGTTGTATATATATATATATATATATATATATATATATATATATATATATATATATATATATATATTGATTAATATTAAATTAAAGGTCTTGCTCTAGTGTAAGTTGCCAGAAAGCTACATTATGTTCTCTTAAACTGCCGGTAAATAATAAGCATGAAATGAATAACTCAAGTCTAAGCTATCCACACATATATTGGCAAATACTGCTATAACTCACTGACAGCCTTTGCGTCGTCATTGAGGTAGATATGTATTATGTAAACAGTCGCAGCGCTTCAACACGAGTTTTAATACAGTCTATCCTTAAAATACGTTTTCTTCGTTGTTACTTCTTCAAATCGTGTTGTCGGTAAACAAATTTGTAGAAGTAGAGAAAAAAATATATTAATGAAATCATGAATGTTAAGCAATAGATTGCATGTAAAATAACTAAGCGACTTGAAAAACTCTTTGTGAATTATTTAAGGAGTATATTTGGTCATTAAATGCTTTATATTTTTTTTTTTTTTGCGGAAAATTTAAAACTCAAGCCAAGGCTCTCCACGCGTATGTTGTCGTATAGCGCCACTCTGACAGGAGAAGGATGCTTGGACGGGTGATTTCTGACATCAGTGCCCTAAATTACGTAGATAAGGCCATGTCCACACTTGAATCACGTTTGGTGGAGAGATAGACTTTGTTTGGCACATAAGAACCGTAATACATAGAGACAATCTCTCTCTCTCTCTCTCTCTCTCTCTCTCTCTCTCTCTCTCTCTCTCTCTCTCTCTCTCTCTCTCTCTCTCTCTCTCTCTCTCTCTCTCTCTCTCTCTCTCTCTCTCTCTCTCTCTCTCTCTCTCTCTCTCTCCATAGACTCTGGCTTTACAGCAATGCCTGGCAATGTTACCCGGAGACCTCATGACCGATTAATCCCATTGTGCAGGACATCACATCGTATGGAGTATGCATCTCATGTGTGGGGGCTCCACTCACACAGCTCTTCTGGACAGAGTGGAGGCTAAAGGCTCTTCGTCTCGTCAGCTCTCCTCCTCATACTGATAGTCTTCTACCTCTTAAATTCCCACGCCGCAATGTTGCCTCTCTTTCTATCTTCTATCGATATTTCCACGCTGGCTGCTCTTCTGAACTTGCTAACATGCATGCCTCCCCCTCCCTTGACCCCCGCTGCACTCGACTTTCTCTCATGCTCTCATCCTTATACTTCCAAACCCCTTGTGCAAGGATTATAGCATCTTCGCTCTTTCATCCCTCACGCTGGTAAACTCTGGAACAATCTTCCTTCATCCATTTCCTCCCCTGCCTACGACAGCTGAACTCTTTCAAGAGGAGGGTATCAGGACACCTCTCCTCCCGTATTTGATCTTCCTTTCGACCACCTCTTTTGTTGTTTCTTTTTTAGGAGCAGCAGTGGCGGGCTTTTTATTATTGTTTTTGCTTTTTTGTGTGCCGCTTGAGCTGCCTCCTTTGTTTGTAAAAAAAAAAAAACAGCATCCTATCAAGAAGAGCTAAAATCTGGAACTTACCACAACACTTAAAGCAGTAGAGAATATAAGATTGTTCAAACCAAATTAATAAAAAGGCTTCTTAGTAACTATGAGAACTTATGGTCACATTGATTTTAATTGCTGAGTATTTTTGAATGGTTCATTGCGTTTTTTTTTTTCTCACATTATTTTTGCAAACTCCGACTGATTGCTGTAAATTTCATTATTTCAATAATAATCAAGCTATTTTCAAGTTTTTATTTCACATGTACACTTGTTTACTGCTAGAGTGATGTCAACTAAGTTTTTTCACATGTTCGTATTGTATACATTTTCACTTCGACTGACCTATACATTTATACATTGTTGAAATATAATATGAGTTAATATAAAATAATGAGAATTTGTACGAAAAATATATACAAAATAAATAAAATAATTTCAATTTGTATGAAAATAGATATACAAAATACACATATAATTAGTTAAATTTGTCTAAATTTGTACAAAATATGTACAAAATAAAACAAATACACATAAAATAATGTACATTTGTATAAAATATATATAAAATACAAATAAAATAATGTAATTTATAAAATATATATAAAAAATAATAAAATTGTAATGTAAATTTGTATGAAAATAAATAAACAGAATATCAATAAAATAACGTAAATTTGTAAAAAATAATGCAAAATAACATTCAATAATTAAATTTTTATTAAAAATATATACAAATACACATTCAATAATTAAATTTGTATTAAAATATATAGAATACACATAAAATAACGTAAATTAAAATATATACAAAATACACATTCAATAATTAAATTTGTTTAAAATATATATACGAATACACATAAAATAACGTAAATTTCTATAGAAATATATATACAAATGCACTTGAGATGCTGTAAATTGTATAAAAATATATATACAAAATAGAAATTAAATAATGTAAATTGTGTCAAAATAAATAAACAAAATGTCAATAAAAGAATGTGTATTGTATCTATATACGAAAATACACATAAAATAACGTAAATTTTTATAAAACTATGTAAATTTGTATGAAAATATATAAACAAATACTCATAAAATAATGTAAATTTGAATAAATATATATACAAAATATACATTAAATAATGTAAATATGTATAAAAATATATATACAAAATACTTATAGAATAATGTTAAAGTATCAAAATAAATAAAGAGAATATCAATTAAATAATGTAAATTTGTGTGAAAATAAAGATGCAAACCCATATAATAACGCATATTTGCATAAAAATATATATACAAAATACACATGAAATAATTAAATTTATATTGAAATAAATATACAATAAAGTAAATTTGTATTGAATAGATATGTAAAATACAATATCAATAAAGTAAATTTGTATCAAAATATATACGAATACACATAAATAGAGTAAATTTCTATGAAAATATACATACAAAATAAACATAAACTTAGGTAAATAGTAAAAATATATATAAAACACACCTAAAATAATGTAAATTTGTATCAAAATAAATAAACAAAATTTGATGAAAGAACGTATAATTGGAGGAAAGTAAATATACAAAATATACATAAAATACCGAAAATTTGTATAAAAATTTATACAAAAAAAAAAAAAAATTCTATTTGTTTGAAAATAGATATACAATACATATAATTAGTTAAATTTGTCTTTAAATACATGTAAAAAATATAAAATAATGTAAATTTGATGTGCATTTTTGTACATATATTTTTATTGAAACTTAAAACGTTATTTTATGTGTATTTTGTATATGTTTTTCATACAAATTTACATTATTTAATTAGTTTTTTGTTTATTTATTTTGATACGAATGACTTGATTATTTGTGTATTTTGTAAATATTTTTTTATACGTATTTACATTACTTGATGTGTATTTTGTTTATATTTTACAAATTTACGTTATTATATGTGTATTTGTTAAAAATATTTTGAAACGAATTTACTTTATTTTATGTATTTTGTATATATATTTCAATTCAAATTTAGCTCATTTTGTGGGTATTTTGTATATCTATTTTCATACAAATTTAATTACTTCTGTGTATTTTTGTATATAGTCTTATACAAATTTACGTTATTTTATGTGCATTTTGTATATTTATATTTATACAAATACACACTCTCTTATTGGTATTTTGTTTATTTATATTTATAATGAATTTACATTATTTTATGTATTTTGAATACATTTTGATTCGTATTTACTTAATTTTATGTGTATTTTGTATATATATTTTTATGGAAATCTACGTTATTTTATGTGTATTCTTATATATATTTTTGAAACAAATTTACATTGTTTTATATGTATTTTGCATATCTATTTCAATACAAATTTATCTTATTGTATGTGCACTTTGTATATTTATTGTAATACAAATTTAAATATTTTATGTGTATTCTGGTATATATAATTTTATAAAAAATGCGTTATTTTATAGGTATTTTGCATCTTAGTTTTCATACAAATGTACATTATTTTATTAATATTCTGTGTATATATTTTGATACGATTTTATTTTATACTATTTGTGTTTTGTATATATTTTTATATTTTCATTATTTAATGTGTATTCTTTTATATATTTTATAGAAATTAACGTTATTTTAAGTGTATTTGTTTATATAATTTCATTCAAATTTACATTATTTTAAGTGTATTTTGTATATGTATTTTATTACAAATTTATTTATTTTATGTGTATTTGTATATTTATTTTCACAAATTTAAATTATTTTGTGTTTTTGTATAAACATATAGAGTAAATTTCATGAAAATATATATTCAAAATACATATAAACTTATGTAAATAAGTATAAAAATATATATATCAAATAACACCTAAAATAATGAAAATTGTATCAAAATAAATGAACAAAATTCCGATAAAGAACGTATATTTGTAGGAAAATAAATATACAAAATACACATAAAATTACGAAAATTTGAATAAAATATATACTAAAATACACAAAATTAATTTCGATTTGTATGAAAATAGACATAATACACATATAATTAGTTAAATTTGCATTTAAATACATGTACAAAATACACATAAAATAATGTAAATTTGATGAAATGAACAAATTCACAAAATAACGTTCATTTGTATGAAATATATATACAAAATACATATAGAATAATGTAATCGTATCAAAATAAATACAGAATATCAATAAAATAATGTAAATTTGTATGAAAATAAAGATGCAAAATAATCATAAATAAAGCATTTTTTGAAAATACATATACAAAAATACATAGAATAATTAAATTTGTATTATTTTATATGTACTTTGTATATATATTTTTATACGAATTTTGATTATTTTATATTTATTTTTAATATATAATTTTATAGAAATTCATTTTTTATTATGTGTATTTGTATATATTTTTTTATTTAAATTTTGATTTTTTTATGTGTATTTTGTAGATATATTACAAATTTACGTTATTTTATGTTTATTTTGTATGTATTTTGTACATTTATATTTATACAAATACACATTCTTTATTGGTATTTTGTTTATATATTTTCATTCGAATTTACATTATTTTATGTGTATTTTGTTTACATTTTTTTATACGTATTTACTTAATTTTATGTGTATTTTGTATATATATTTTTATAGAAATCTACGTTATTTTATGTGTATTCGTATATATATTTTGAAACTAATACATTGTTTTATATGTATTTTGCATATCTCTTTCAATAGAAGTTTACCTTATTGTATGTGCATTTTGTATATTTATTTCAATACAAATTTAAATATTTTATGTGTATTTTGATATATATATTTTATAAGAAATGCTCTATTTGATGTGAATTTTGTATCTTATTTTCATACAAGTTTACATGTTTTATTAATATTCGGTGTATTTATTTTGATACGATTTTACTTTATTCTATTTGCTTTTATAAATATTTTTTTTATTGATATTTACATTATTTAATGTGTATCTTGCATATATATTTCATACAAATTTATTACTCATTATTTATTTTCATACAACACATTCTTTTTATATTTTGTTTATTTATTTTGACACGAATTTACATTACTTAATATGTATTTCGTATATATATTTTTATACGTATTTACATAATTCATGTGTATTTTGTATATATATTTCATAGAAATACGTTATTTTATGTATTCGTATATATATTTTGAACAAATTTATTGTTTTATAAGTATTTTTTAATATCTCTTCAATACAAATTTACCTTACTATATATTTTGTATATTTATTTCAATACAAATTTAAATATTTATGTGTATTTTGGTATATATTTTTTTAAAATGCGCTATTTTATGAATTTTGCATCTTCTTTTCATACAAATTTACATTATTTTGTTGATATTCTCTGTATTTATTTTGATACGATTTTACATTATTTTATTTCTTTTGTATATATTTTTTTATATACATTTACATTATTTAATGAGTATCCCTCATATATATTTATACAAATTTACGTTATTTAAGTGTATTTGTTTATATATTTCATTCAAATTTACATTATACATAAATAAACAAAATACCAATAAAATAAACATAAAATAAGGCAAATTTGTAATGAAATATATATACAAAATACACATACAATAATGTAGATTTGTTTCAAAATATATATATACGAATACACATAAAATAACGTAGATTTCTATAGAAATATATATACAAATTACACATTAAATGATGTAAATACGTATAAAAATATATATACAAAAATACACATTAAATAATGTAAACTCGTGTCAAAATAAATAAGGAAAATATTAAAAAGAATGTGTATTTGTATGAAGATACATATAAAAAATACACATAAAATAATAAATTTGTATAAAACTATATATAAAAATACACAAAATAAATTAAATTTGCATGAAAATAAATATACAAAATATACATAAAATTAGGTAAATTTGTATAGAAATATATATACAAATACATAAAATAATGTAAATTTGAGTGAAAATATATAAACAAATACACTTAAATTAACTTAAATTTGTATAAAAATATATATACAAAATACTATTAAATAATGTAAATATGTATAAAAAATATATATACAAAAACAATAGAATAATGTAAAATCGTATCATAATAAATACACAGAATGTAAAATAAATAATGTAAATTTGTATGAAAATAAAGATGCAAAATACCTATAAAATAACGCATTTTTATAAATATACAAAATACACATGAAAGGATGTAAATACGTATAAATATATATATACAAATAATACACATTAAATAATGCAAATTCGCGTCAAAATAAATAAACAAAATATCAATAAAAGAATGTGTATTTGAATGAAAAAATATACAAAATTCACATAAGATAACCTAAATTTGTATAAAACTATATACAAAAAATACACAAATAATAATTTAAATTTGCAAGAAAAAAATATACAAAATACACATAAAATTAGGTAAATTTGTATTGAAATACATCTACAAAATACACATAAAATAATGTAAATTTGAATGAAAATATATAAACAAATACACTTAAAATAACGTAAATATGAATAAAAAAATATATACAAAACATAAATAGAATAATGTAAAATCGTATCAAAATAAATACACAGAAAATTAATAAAATAATGTAAATTTGTATGAAAATAAAGAAGCAAAATACCCATAAAATAACGCATTTTTTTATAAAATATATATACCAAAATACACATTAAAAAATTAATTTGTATTAAAATAAATATACAAAATACACATACAATAAGGTAAATCTGTATTGAATAGATCTGCAAAATACATATAAAACAATGTAAATTTGTTTCAAAATATATATACACATATAAAATAACGTAGATTTGTATGAAAATATATATACAAAATACATAAAATGAAGTAAATACGTATAAAAAAATGTATACAAAATATACATAAATAATCTAAATTGTATCAAAATAAATAAACAAAATACCAATAAAAGAATGTGTATTTGTATAAATATAAATATTTTACTTAATCTGTATTTTGTTTATATATTTTTAAACAAAGTTACGTTTTTATGTGTATTTTTATAAATATTTTGATACAAATTTACATTATTTTATGTATTTTGTATATACATTTCAATTCAAATTTAGCTAATTTTATCTGTATTTGTATATCTATTTTCATACGAATTTAATTACTTTTGTGTATTTTGTATAGTTTTAAACAAATTTACGTTATTTTATGTGTATTTTTTATATTATATTTATAGAAATACACATTCTTTTATTGGTATTTTGTTTATTTATTTTGATACGAATTTACATTATTTTATGTGTATTTTGTATACATTTTCTTATACGTATTTACTTCATTTTATGTGTATTTTGTATATTTCTTTTCATACAAATTTTAAATATTTTTGTGTATTTTTGTATATAGTTTTATACAAATTTAGGTTATTTATGTACTGCATTTACATTATTTAATGTGTGTTTTGTATATATATTTTATGGAAATTTACTTTATTTTATGTGCATTTTTGTACATATATTTTTTTAGAAATTTGCGTTATTTAATGTGTATTTGTATATGTTTTCTCATACAAATTTACATTATTTTATTGCTATTTTGTTTCTTTATTTTGAACGAATGAAAATAGATATACAAAATATACATAAAATAAACTAAATTTGTATTGAAATATATATACAAAATACATAAAATAATGTAAATTTGTATCAAAATATTTTAACAGATGCGCATAAAATAACGTAATTTGTTTTAAAATATACAAAATACACATTAAATAATGTATATATGTATAAAAAAATATATACAAAAACAAATAGAATAATGTAAAATCGTATCAAAATAAATACACAGAATATTAATAAAACAATGTAAATTTGTATGGAAATAAAGATGCAAAATACCCATTAAATAACGCATTTTTTATAAAAATATATATACCAAAATACACATGAAAAAATGAATTTGTATTAAAATATATATACAAAATACACATACAATAAGGTAAATCTGTATTGAAATAGATATGCAAAATACAATTAAAACAATGTAAATTTGTTTCAAAATATATATACGAATACACATAAAATATTTTATGTATATAGTTTTAAATAAATTTACGTTATTTTATGTGCTTTTTGTATATTTATATTTATACAAATACACATTCTTTTATTGGTATATTGTTTATTTACATTGATACGAATTTACTTTATTTTATGTGATTTTGTATACATTTTTTTATACGTATTTACTTAATTTTATGTGTATTTTGTATATGTATTTTTATAGAAATCTACGTTATTTTATGTGTATTCGTATATATATTTTAAAACAAATTTACATTATTTTATATGTATTTTGCATATCTATTTCAATACAAATATACCTTATTGTATGTGCATTTTGTATATTTATTTTAATACAAGTTCAAATATTTTTTGTGTATTTTGGTGTCAATAATTTTATAAAAAATGCGTTATTTTATAGGTATTTTGCATCTTAATTTTCATTTTATATGTACTTTGTATATATATTTTTATACGCTCTTACATTATTTAATATTTATTTTGAATATATATTTTTATACAAATTCATGGTATTTTATGTGTATTTGTATATATATTTTCATATAAATTTACATTATTGTATGTGTATTTTGTACATAAATTTTATTACAAATCTACCTTATTTTATGTTTATTTTGTATGTGTATTTTGTATATTTATATTTATCCAAATACACATTCTTTTATTGGTATTTTGTTTATTTATTTTAATTCGAATTTACATTATTTTATGTGTATTTTGTATACATTTTTTTATACATATTTACTTAATTCTATGTGTATTTTGTATATATATTTTTATAGAAATCTACGTTTTTTATTTGTATTCGTATATATATTTTGAAACAAATTTACATTGTTTTATATGTATTTTTGCATATCTCTTTCAATACAAATTTACCTTATTGTATGTGCATTTTTTATATTTATTTCAATACAAATTTAAAAATTTTATGTGTATTTTGGTATATATATTTTTATAAGAAATGCGCTATTTTATGGGAATTTTGCATCTTTATTTTCATTCAAATTTACCTTATTTTATTAATACTCGGTGTATTTATTTTGATACGATTTTACATTATTCTATTTGTTTTTTGTATATACTTTTTTATACATATTTACATTATTTAATGTGTATCTTGCATATATATTTTATACAAATTTATCATCTATTATCTATTTTCATACAAATACACATTCTTTTCATGATTTTTTGTTTATTTATTTTGACACGAATTTACATTATTTGATATGTATTTTGTATATATATTTTTATACGTATTTACATAATTTCATATGTATTTTGTATATATTTAATAGATATTGAAAATACACATAAAATAACCTAAATTTGTATCAAACTATATACAAAAATACACAAAAATATTTGAAATTTGTATGAAAATAAATATACAAAATACACATAAAATTAGGTAAATTTGTATGGAAATATATATACAAAATACACATAAAATAATGTAAATTTGAATGAAAATACATAAACAAATACACTTAAAATAACGTAAATTTGTATAAAAAAATATACACAAAACAAATAAAATAATGTAAAATCGTATCAAAATAAATACACAGAATATTAATAAAATAATGTAAATTTGTATGAAAATAAAGAGGCAAAATACCCATAAAATAACGTATTTTTTTTATTTATAAATATATATATACCAAAATACACATAAAAAAATTAAATTTGTATTAAAATAAATATATAAAAAACACATACAATAAGGTAAATTTGTATTGAAATAGATAAGCAAAATACATATAAAACAATATAAATTTGTTTTAAAATATGTATACGAATACACATAAAATAACGTAGATTTCTATAAAAATATATATACAAAATACACATAAAATGAAGTAAATACGTATAAAAAAATGTATACAAAATACACATAAAATAATGTAAATTCGTATAAAAAAAATATAAAAATACCAATAAAAGAATGTGTATTTGTATAAATATAAATATACAAAATACACATAAAATAACGTAAATTTATATAAAACTATATACAAAAATACACAGAAGTAATTAAATTTGTATGAAAATAGATATACAAAATAAGGTAAACTCGTATCAAAATCAATAAACAAAATTCAGATAAGACAACGTATATTTGTAGAAAAATAATTATACAAAATACATATAAAATAATGAGAATTTGTACGAAAATATATACAAAAATAAACAAAAATAATTTCAATTTGTATGAAAATAGATATACAAAATACACATATAATTAGTTAAATTTGTCTTTAAATACATGTACAAAATACACATAAAATAATGTACATTTGTAAGAAATTAAAACAAATACACATAAAAAAATGTACATTTGTATAAAATATATATAAAAAATACAAATAGAATAATGTAAAATCGTATCAAAATAAATACACAGAATATCAATAAAATAACGTAAATTTGTATGAAAATAAAGGTGCAAAAACCCATAAAATTAAGCATATTTTTATAAAAAAATATATACAAAAATACACATTCAATAATTAAATTTGTATTAAAATATATATACGAATACACATAAAATAACGTAAATTAAAATATATACAAAAATACACATTCAATAATTAAATTTGTTTCAAAATATATATACGAATACACATAAAATAACGTAAATTTCTATAGAAATATATATACAAAATGCACTTGAGATGCTGTAAATACGTATAAAAATATATATACAAAATAGAAATTAAATAATGTAAATTCGTGTCAAAATAAATAAACAAAATGTCAATAAAAGAATGTGTATTTGTATGAAAATACATATACAAAATACACATAAAATAACGTAAATTTGTATAAAACTATGTAAATTTGTATGAAAATATATAAACAAATACACATAAAATAACGTAAATTTGAATAAAATATATATACAAAATATACATTAAATAATGTAAATATGTATAAAAATATATATACAAAATACTTATAGAATAATGTTAAATCGTATCAAAATAAATAAAGAGAATATCAATTAAATAATGTAAATTTGTGTGAAAATAAAGATGCAAAATACCCATATAATAACGCATATTTGCATAAAAATATATATACAAAAATACACATGAAATAATTAAATTTATATTGAAATAAATATACAATAAAGTAAATTTGTATTGAAATAGATATGTAAAATACACATCAATAAAGTAAATTTGTATCAAAATATATATACGAATACACATAAAATAGAGTAAATTTCTATGAAAATATACATACAAAATAAACATAAACTTAGGTAAATAGTAAAAAATATATATACCAAACACACCTAAAATAATGTAAATTCGTATCAAAATAAATAAACAAAATTCCGATGAAAGAACGTATAATTGTAGGAAAATAAATATACAAAATATACATAAAATAACGAAAATTTGTATAAAAATTTATACAAAAAAAACAAAAATAATTTCAATTTGTTTGAAAATAGATATACAAAATACACATATAATTAGTTAAATTTGTCTTTAAATACATGTACAAAATACATATAAAATAATGTAAATTTTTATGTGCATTTTTGTACATATATTTTTATGGAAACTTAAAACGTTATTTTACGTGTATTTTGTATATGTTTTCTCATACATATTTACATTATTTAATTAGTTTTTTGTTTATTTATTTTGATACGAATGACTTGATTATTTGTGTATTTTGTAAATATTTTTTTATACGTATTTACATTACTTAATGTGTATTTTGTTTATATATTTTTTTACAAATTTACGTTATTATATGTGTATTTGTTAAAAATATTTTGAAACGAATTTACTTTATTTTATGTATTTTGTATATATATTTCAATTCAAATTTAGCTTATTTTGTGTGTATTTTGTATATCTATTTTCATACAAATTTAATTACTTCTGTGTATTTTGCATATAGTTTTATACAAATTTACGTTATTTTATGTGCATTTTGTATATTTATATTTATACAAATACACATTCTCTTATTGGTATTTTGTTTATTTATATTTATACGAATTTACATTATTTTATGTGTATTTTGAATACATTTTTGATTCGTATTTACTTAATTTTATTTGTATTTTGTATATATATATTTATAGAAATCTACGTTATTTTATGTGTATTCGTATATATATTTTGAAACAAATTTACATTGTTTTATATGTATTTTGCATATCTATTTCAATACAAATTTACCTTATTGTATGTGCATTTTGTATATTTATTTTAATACAAATTCAAATATTTTATGTGTATTTTGGTATATATAATTTTATAAAAAATGCGTTATTTTATAGGTATTTTGCATCTTAGTTTTCATACAAATGTACATTATTTTATTAATATTCTGTGTATATATTTTGATACGATTTTATATTATACTATTTGTGTTTTGTATATATTTTTTATACATATTTTCATTATTTAATGTGTATTCTTTATATATATTTTATAGAAATTAACGTTATTTTAAGTGTATTTGTTTATATAATTTCATTCAAATTTACATTATTTTAAGTGTATTTTGTATATGTATTTTATTACAAATTTACCTAATTTTATGTGTATTTTGTATATTTATTTTCATACAAATTTAAATTATTTTTGTGTTTTTTTGTATAAACATATAGAGTAAATTTCTATGAAAATATATATTCAAAATACATATAAACTTATGTAAATAAGTATAAAAATATATATATCAAATACACCTAAAATAATGAAAATTCGTATCAAAATAAATGAACAAAATTCCGATAAAAGAACGTATATTTGTAGGAAAATAAATATACAAAATACACATAAAATTACGAAAATTTGAATAAAAATATATACTAAAATACACAAAATTAATTTCGATTTGTATGAAAATAGATATACATAATACACATATAATTAGTTAAATTTGCATTTAAATACATGTACAAAATACACAAAATAATGTAAATTTGTATGAAATGAAAACAAATTCACATAAAATAACGTTCATTTGTATGAAATATATATACAAAATATACATAGAATAATGTAAAATCGTATCAAAATAAATACACAGAATATCAATAAAATAATGTAAATTTGTATGAAAATAAAGATGCAAAATAATCATAAAATAAAGCATTTTTTTATGAAAATACATATACAAAAATACACATAGAATAATTAAATTTGTATTATTTTATATGTACTTTGTATATATATTTTTATACGCATTTACATTATTTAATATTTATTTTGAATATATAATTTTATACAAATTCATGTTATTTTATGTGTATTTGTATATATTTTCATATAAATTTACATTATTTTATGTGTATTTTGTACATATATTTCATTACAAATTTACGTTATTTTATGTTTATTTTGTATGTGTATTTTGTACATTTATATTTATACAAATACACATTCTTTTATTGGTATTTTGTTTATTTATTTTCATTCGAATTTACATTATTTTATGTGTATTTTGTTTACATTTTTTTATACGTATTTACTTAATTTTATGTGTATTTTGTATATATATTTTTATAGAAATCTACGTTATTTTATGTGTATTCGTATATATATTTTGAAACTAATTTACATTGTTTTATATGTATTTTTGCATATCTCTTTCAATAGAAGTTTACCTTATTGTATGTGCATTTTGTATATTTATTTCAATACAAATTTAAATATTTTATGTGTATTTTGATATATATATTTTTATAAGAAATGCGCTATTTGATGTGAATTTTGCATCTTTATTTTCATACAAGTTTACATTATTTTATTAATATTCGGTGTATTTATTTTGATACGATTTTACTTTATTCTATTTGCTTTTTATATATATATATTTTTTTTTATTCATATTTACATTATTTAATGTGTATCTTGCATATATATTTCATACAAATTTATTACCTATTATTTATTTTCATACAAATACACATTCTTTTTTTATGATATTTTGTTTATTTATTTTGACACGAATTTACATTACTTAATATGTATTTCGTATATATATTTTTATACGTATTTACATAATTTCATGTGTATTTTGTATATATATTTCTATAGAAATCTACGTTATTTTATGTGTATTCGTATATATATTTTGAAACAAATTTACATTGTTTTATAAGTATTTTTTAATATCTCTTTCAATACAAATTTACCTTACTGTATATGCATTTTGTATATTTATTTCAATACAAATTTAAATATTTTATGTGTATTTTGGTATATATATTTTTTAAAAAAATGCGCTATTTTATGGGAATTTTGCATCTTTCTTTTCATACAAATTTACATTATTTTGTTGATATTCTCTGTATTTATTTTGATACGATTTTACATTATTTTATTTCTTTTTTGTATATATTTTTTTTATACACATTTACATTATTTAATGAGTATCCTGCATATATATTTTATACAAATTTACGTTATTTAAGTGTATTTGTTTATATATTTTCATTCAAATTTACATTATACATAAATAAACAAAATACCAATAAAAATAAACATAAAATAAGGCAAATTTGTAATGAAATATATATACAAAATACACATACAATAATGTAGATTTGTTTCAAAATATATATACGAATACACATAAAATAACGTAGATTTCTATAGAAATATATATACAAATTACACATTAAATGATGTAAATACGTATAAAAATATATATACAAAATACACATTAAATAATGTAAACTCGTGTCAAAATAAATAAGGAAAATATCAATAAAAGAATGTGTATTTGTATGAAGATACATATACAAAATACACATAAAATAACGTAAATTTGTATAAAACTATATATAAAAATACACAAAAATAAATTAAATTTGCATGAAAATAAATATACAAAATATACATAAAATTAGGTAAATTTGTATAGAAATACATATACAAAATACACATAAAATAATGTAAATTTGAGTGAAAATATATAAACAAATACACTTAAATTAACTTAAATTTGTATAAAATATATATACAAAATACTCATTAAATAATGTAAATATGTATAAAAAAATATATATACAAAAACAATAGAATAATGTAAAATCGTATCATAATAAATACACAGAATGTAAATAAAATAATGTAAATTTGTATGAAAATAAAGATGCAAAATACCTATAAAATAACGCATTTTTTATAAATATACAAAATACACATGAAAGGATGTAAATACGTATAAATATATATATACAAAATACACATTAAATAATGCAAATTCGCGTCAAAATAAATAAACAAAATATCAATAAAAGAATGTGTATTTGAATGAAAATAAATATACAAAATTCACATAAGATAACATAAATTTGTATAAAACTATATACAAAAATACACAAAAATAATTTAAATTTGTATGAAAATAAATATACAAAATACACATAAAATTAGGTAAATTTGTATTGAAATACATATACAAAATACACATAAAATAATGTAAATTTGAATGAAAGGACATAAACAAATACACTTAAAATAACGTAAATATGAATAAAAAAAATATATACAAAACATAAATAGAATAATGTAAAATCGTATCAAAATAAATACACAGAATATTAATAAAATAATGTAAATTTGTATGAAAATAAAGAAGCAAAATACCCATAAAATAACGCATTTTTTTTATAAAAATATATATACCAAAATACACATTAAAAAATTAATTTGTATTAAAATAAATATACAAAATACACATACAATAAGGTAAATCTGTATTGAAATAGATATGCAAAATACATATAAAACAATGTAAATTTGTTTCAAAATATATATACAAATACACATAAAATAACGTAGATTTGTATGAAAATATATATACAAAATACACATAAAATGAAGTAAATACGTATAAAAAAAATGTATACAAAATATACATAAAATAATGTAAATTCGTATCAAAATAAATAAACAAAATACCAATAAAAGAATGTGTATTTGTATAAATATAAATATTTTACTTAATCTGTATTTTGTTTATATATTTTTAAACAAAGTTACGTTTTTATGTGTATTTTTATAAATATTTTGATACAAATTTACATTATTTTATGTATTTTGTATATACATTTCAATTCAAATTTAGCTAATTTTATCTGTATTTTGTATATCTATTTTCATACGAATTTAATTACTTTTGTGTATTTTTGTATATAGTTTTAAACAAATTTACGTTATTTTATGTGTATTTTGTATATTTATATTTATAGAAATACACATTCTTTTATTGGTATTTTGTTTATTTATTTTGATACGAATTTACATTATTTTATGTGTATTTTGTATACATTTTCTTATACGTATTTACTTCATTTTATGTGTATTTTGTATATTTCTTTTCATACAAATTTTAAATATTTTTGTGTATTTTTGTATATAGTTTTATACAAATTTAGGTTATTTTATGTACGCATTTACATTATTTAATGTGTGTTTTGTATATATATTTTTATGGAAATTTACTTTATTTTATGTGCATTTTTGTACATATATTTTTTTAGAAATTTGCGTTATTTAATGTGTATTTGTATATGTTTTCTCATACAAATTTACATTATTTTATTGCTATTTTGTTTCTTTATTTTGAACGAATGAAAATAGATATACAAAATATACATAAAATAAACTAAATTTGTATTGAAATATATATACAAAATACATAAAATAATGTAAATTTGTATCAAAATATTTTAACAGATGCGCATAAAATAACGTAATTTGTTTTAAAATATACAAAATACACATTAAATAATGTATATATGTATAAAAAAATATATACAAAAACAAATAGAATAATGTAAAATCGTATCAAAATAAATACACAGAATATTAATAAAACAATGTAAATTTGTATGGAAATAAAGATGCAAAATACCCATTAAATAACGCATTTTTTATAAAAATATATATACCAAAATACACATGAAAAAATGAATTTGTATTAAAATATATATACAAAATACACATACAATAAGGTAAATCTGTATTGAAATAGATATGCAAAATACAATTAAAACAATGTAAATTTGTTTCAAAATATATATACGAATACACATAAAATAACGTAGATTTGTATAAAAATATATATACAAAATACACATAAAATGAAGTAAATACGTATAAGAAAATGTATACAAAATACACATAAAATAATGTAAATTCGTATCAAAATAAATAAACAAAATACCAATAAAAGAATGTGTATTTGTATAAATATAAATGTACAAAATACACATAAAATAACGTAAATTTGTTTAAAACTATATACAAAAATACACAAAAGTAATTAAATTCGTATGAAAATAGATATACAAAATACAGATAAAATTAGCTAAATTTGAATTGAAATGTATATACAAAATACATAAAATAATGTAAATTTGTATCAAAATATTTATAAAAATACACATAAAAACGTAACTTTGTTTAAAAATATATAAACAAAATACAGATTAAGTAAAATATTTATATTTATACAAATACACATTCTTTTATTGGTATTTTGTTTATTTATTTTGATACGAATTTACATTATTTTATGTATATTTTGTATACATTTTTTTTATACGTATTTACTTCATTTTATGTGTATTTTGTATATATATTTTCATACAAATCTACGTTATTTTATGTGTATTTGTATATATATTTTGAAACAAATTTACATTGTTTTATATGTATTTTGCATATCTATTTCAATACAGATTTACCTTATTGTATGTGTATTTTGTATATTTATTTTAATACAAATTAATTTTTTAATGTGTATTTTGGTATATATATTTTTATAAAAAAAATGCGTTATTTTATGGGTATTTTGCTTCTTTATTTTCATACAAATTTACATTATTTTATTAATATTCTGTGTATTTATTTTGATACGATTTTACATTATTCTATTTATGTTTTGTATATATTTTTTTTATTCAAATTTACGTTATTTTAAGTGTATTTGTTTATGTCCTTTCATTCAAATTTACATTATTTTATGTGTATTTTGTATATGTATTTCAATACAAATTTACCTAATTTTATGTGTATTTTGTATATTTATTTTCATACAAATTTAAATTATTTTTGTGTATATTTGTATATAGTTTTATACAAATTTATGTTATCTTATGTGTATTTTGTATATTTATTTTCATTCAAATACACATTCTTTTATTGATATTTTGTTTATTTATTTTGACGCGAATTTGCATTATTAAATGTGTATTTTGTATATATATATATTTATACGTATTTACATCCTTTCATGTGTATTTTGTATATTTATAAAAAATGCGTTATTTTATAGGTATTTTGCATCTTTATTTTCATACAAATTTACATTATTTTATTTACATTCTGTGTATTTATTATGATACGATTTTACATTATTGTATTTGTATATATATTTTTTATACATATTTACATTATTTAATGAGTATTTTGTATATATATTTTATACAAATTTACGTTAATTTAAGTGTATTTGTTTATATATTTTCACTCAAATTTACATTATTTTATGTGTATTTTGTATATGTATTTCTATACAAATTTACCTAATTTTATGTATATTTTGTATATTTATTTTCATGCAAATTTAATTTATTTTTGTGTATTTTTATATATAGTTTTATACAAATTTACGTTATTTTATGTGTATTTTGTATATGTATCTTCATACAAATACACATTCTTTTATTGATATTTTCCTTATTTATTTTGACACGAGTTTACATTATTTAATGTGTATTTTGTATATATATTTTTATACGTATTTACATCATTTAATGTGTAATTTGTATATATATTTCTATAGAAATCTACGTTATTTTATGTGTATTCGTATATATATTTTGAAACAAATTTACATTGTTTTAATTGTATTTTGCATATCTATTTCAATACAGATTTACCTTATTGTATGTGTATTTTGTATATATATTTTAATACAAATTCATTTTTTCATGTGTATTTTGGTATATATATTTTTATAAAAAATGCGTTATTTAATGGGTATTTTGCATCTTTATTTCCATACAAATTTACATTGTTTTATTAATATTCTGTGTATTTATTTTGATACGATTTTACATTATTCTATTTGTTTTTGTATATATTTTTTTATACATATATACATTATTTAATGTGTATTTTGTATATTTTAAAACAAATTACGTTATTTTATGCGCATCTGTTAAAATATTTTGATACAAATTTACATTATTTTATGTATTTTGTATATATATTTCAATACAAATTTAGTTTATTTTATGTATATTTTGTATATCTATTTTCATTCGTTCAAAATAAAGAAACAAAATAGCAATAAAATAATGTAAATTTGTATGAGAAAACATATACAAATACACATTAAATAACGCAAATTTCTAAAAAAATATATGTACAAAAATGCACATAAAATAAAGTAAATTTCCATAAAAATATATATACAAAACACACATTAAATAATGTAAATGCGTACATAAAATAACCTAAATTTGTATAAAACTATATACAAAAATACACAAAAATATTTAAAATTTGTATGAAAAGAAATATACAAAATACACATAAAATTAGGTAAATTTGTATTGAAATACATATACAAAATACACATAAAATAATGTAAATTTGAATGAAAATATATAAACAAATACACTTAAAATAACGTAAATTTGTATAAAATATATATGCAAGATACATTTTAAATAATGTAAATGTGTATAAAAAAATACATACAAAAAAGAAATAGAATAATGTAAAATCCTATCAATATAAATACACAGAATACCAATAAAATAATGTAAATTTGTATGAAAAGAAAGATCCAAAATTCCCATAAGATAGCGCATTTTTTATAAAAATATATATAACAAAATACACATAAAATATTAAAATTTTTATTGAAATAAATATACGAAATGCATATACAGTAAGGTAAATATGTATTGAAAGAGATATTCAAAAATACATATAAAACAAAGTAAATTTGTTTCAAAATATATATACGAATACACATAAAATAACGTAGATTTTTATAGAAATATATATACAAAGTACACATGAAATTATGTAAATACGTATAAAAATATATATACAAAATACATATCTTGGTAAATTCGTGTCAAAATAAATAAACAAAATATCATGAAAAGAATGTGTATTTGTATGAAAATAAATAATAGATAATAAATTTGTATGAAATATATATGCAAGATACACATTAAATAATGTAAATATGTATAAAAAATATATATACAAAAAACAAATAGAATAATGTGAAATCGTATCAAAATAAATACACCGAATATTAATAAAATAATGTAAATTTGTATGAAAACAAAGATGCAAAATTCCCATCAAATAGCGCATTTCTTATAAAAATATATATACCAAAATACATATAAAATATTTAAATTTGTATTGAAATAAATATACAAAATGCACATACAATAAGGTAAACTTGTATTGAAAGAGATATGCAAAAATACATATAAAACAATGTAAATTTGTTTCAAAATACGAATACACATAAAATAACGTAAATTTCTATATAAATATATATACAAAATACACATAAAATTAAGTAAATACGTATAAAAATAGATATACAAAATACACATAGAATAATGTAAAATTGTTTTTAAAAAAATAAACAATATAAATAAAATAATGTAAATTTGTATGAAAATAAAAATGCAAAATACCCATAAAATAAAGCATATTTTTATAAAAATACATATACAGAAATACACATAGCATAATTAAATTTGTATTAAAATTAATATACAAAATGCATATACAATAAGGTAAATTTGTATTGAAAAAATATGCAAAATACACATAAAACAGTGTAAATTTATTTCAAAATCTATATACGAATACTCATAAATCAACGTAGATTTCTATAGAAATATATATACAAAATACACATCAAATGATGTAAACACGTATAAAAATATATATATAAAATACACATTAAATAATGTAAATTAGTATCAAAATAAATAAACAAAATATCAATAAAAGAATGTGTATTTGTATGAAAATAGATATACAATATAAATAAAATCACCTAAATATGTATAAAACTATATACAAAAATACACAAAAATAATTTTAATTTGTATGAAAATAAATATACAAAATACACATAAAATTAGGTAAATTTGTATTGAAATACATTTACAAAATACACATAAAATAATGTAAATTTGAATGAAAATATATAAACAAATACACTTAAAATAACGTAAATTTGTATAAAATATATCTAAAAAATACACATTAAATAATGTAAATATGTATAAAAAAATATATACAAAACACAAATAGAATAATATAAAATCGTATCAAAATAAATACACAGAATATTAATAAAATAATGTAAATTTGTATGAAAATTAAGATGCAAAATACCCATAAAATAACACATTTTTTATAAAAATATATATACCAAGACACACATAAAATATTTGAATTTGTATTAAAATAAATATACAAAATGCACATACAATAAGGTAAATTTGTATTAAATAGATATGCAAAATACATATAAAACCATGTAAATTTTTTTCAATATATATATACGAATACACATAAAGTAACGTAGATTTCTATGAAAATAAATATACAAAATACACATAAGATAACATAAATTTGTATAAAACTATATACAAAAATACACAAAAATAATTTAAATTTGTATGAAAATAAATATACAAAATACACATAAAATTAGGTAAATTTGTATTGAAATACATATACAAAATACACATAAAATAATGTAAATTTGAGTGAAAAGACATAAACAAATACACTTAAAATAACGTAAATTTGAATAAAAAAAATATATACAAAACATAAATAGAATAATGTAAAATCGTATCAAAATAAATACACAGAATATTAATAAAATAATGTAAATTTGTATGAAAATAAAGAAGCAAAATACCCATAAAATAACGCATTTTTTTTTTAAATATATATACCAAAATACACATAAAAAAATTAATTTGTATTAAAATAAATATACAAAATACACATACAATAAGGTAAATCTGTATTGAAATAGATATGCAAAATACATATAAAACAATGTAAATTTGTTTCAAAATATATATACAAATACACATAAAATAACGTAGATTTGTATAAAAATATATATACAAAATACACATAAAATGAAGTAAATACGTATAAAAAAAATGTATACAAAATATACATAAAATAATGTAAATTCGTATCAAAATAAATAAACAAAATACCAATAAAAGAATGTGTATTTGTATAAATATAAATATATTACTTAATCTGTATTTTGTTTATATATTTTTAAACAAATTTACGTTAGTATATGTATTTTTATAAATATTTTGATACAAATTTACATTATTTTATGTATTTTGTATATACATTTCAATTCAAATTTAGCTTATTTTATCTGTATTTTGTATATCTATTTTCATACGAATTTAATTACTTTTGTGTATTTTTGTATATAGTTTTAAACAAATTTACGTTATTTTATGTGTATTTTGTATATTTATATTTATACAAATACACATTCTTTTATTGGTATTTTGTTTATTTATTTTGATACGAATTTACATTATTTTATGTGTATTTTGTATACATTTTCTAATACGTATTTACTTCATTTTATGTGTATTTTGTATATATATTTTTATACAAATCTACGTTATTTTATGTGTATTCGTATATATATTTTGAAACAAATTTACATTGTTTTAATTGTATTTTGCATATCTATTTCAATACAGATTTACCTTATTGTATGTGTATTTTGTATATTTATTTTAATACAAATTCATTTTTTCATGTGTATTTTGGTATATATATTTTTATAAAAAATGCGTTATTTAATGGGTATTTTGCATCTTTATTTTCATACAAATTTACATTGTTTTATTAATATTCTGTGTATTTATTTTGATACGATTTTACATTATTCTATTTGTTTTTGTATATATTTTTTTATACATATTTACATTATTTAATGTGTATTTTGTATATTTTAAAACAAATTTACGTTATTTTATGCGCATCTGTTAAAATATTTTGATACAAATTTACATTATTTTATGTATTTTGTATATATATTTCAATACAAATTTAGTTTATTTTATGTATATTTTGTATATCTATTTTCATTCGTTCAAAATAAAGAAACAAAATAGTTAAAATAATGTAAATTTGTATGAGAAAACATATAGAAATACACATAAAATAACGCAAATTTCTAAAAAAATATATGTACAAAAATGCACATAAAATAAAGTAAATTTGCAAAAAAATATATATACAAAACACACACTAAATAATGTAAATCCGTACATAAAATAACCTAAATTTGTATAAAACTATATACAAAAATACACACCAATATTTAAAATTTGTATGAAAAGAAATATACAAAATACACATAAAATTAGGTAAATTTGTATTGAAATACATATACAAAATACATATAAAATAATGTCAGTTTTAATGAAAATATATAAACAAATACACTTAAAATAACGTAAATTTGTATAAAATACATATGCAAGATACACATTAAATAATGTAAATGTGTATAAAAAAATATATACAAAAAAGAAATAGAATAATGTACACCTTTACATTATTTAATGTGTATCTTGCATATATATTTTATACAAATTTACGTTATTTTAAGTGTATTTGTTTATATATTTTCATTCAAATTTACATTATTTTATGTGTATTTTGTATATGTATTTCAATACAAATTTACCTAATTTTATGTGTATTTTGTATATTTCTTTTCATACAAATTTTAAATATTTTTGTGTATTTTGTATATAGTTTTATACAAATTTAGGTTATTTTATACATTTACATTATTTAATGTGTGTTTTGTATATATATTTTTATGGAAATATACTTTATTTTATGTGCATTTTTGTACATATATTTTTTTAGAAATTTGCGTTATTTAATGTGTATTTGTATATGTTTTCTCATACAAATTTACATTATTTTATTGCTATTTTATCAAAATATTTTTAACAAATACACATATAATAAAGTAAATTTGTAAAAAAATATAAACAAAATACACATTAAGTAATGTAAATACGTATAAAAAAAATATTTACAAAATACACAAATAATCAAGTCTTTCGTATCAAAATAAATAAACAAAAAACAAATTAAATAATGTAAATTTGTATGAGAAAACATATACAAAATACACATAAAATAACGTTATAAATTTCAATAAAAATATATGTACAAAAATGCACATAAAATTAGTTTGCATTAAAAAATATATACAAAACACACATTAGATAATGTAAATGAGTATAAAAATATGTATACAAAATACCTATGAAATAATCTAAATTCGTATCGAGTTAAATAAAGAAAATAACAATAAAATAATGTAATTTTGAATGAAAATATATATAGAAAACACACATAAAATAACCTAAATACAAATACAAATATACACATTAAATAATTTAAAATTGAATGAAATAAATATACAAAATAAACATAAAATAAGGTAAATTTGTAATAAAATATATGTAAGAATACACATAAAATAATACCAATTTGTATGAAAATATATATACAAATACACATAAAATAACATGAATTTGTATAAAATTTGTTTCAAAATATATACGAATACACACAATAAAATAACGTAAATTTTTATGAAAATGTATATATAAAATACACATAAAATAATTTAAATACGTAGAAAAATATATATACAAAATACACATAAAATAATGTAAATTCGTAAAAAATTAAATACACAAAATTCCAATAAAAGAATGTATATTTGTAGGAAAATACATATACAAAAAACAAATAAAATAACTAAAATTTGTATTAAAATATATACAAAAATACACAAAAATAATTTAATTTTGTTTGAAAATAGATATGCAAAATACACATAAAGTTAGGCAAATTTGTATTGAAATACATATACAAAACTCACATAAAATAATGTAAATTTGTATGAAAATATATAACCAAATACATATAAAATAACGTAAATTTGGATAAAATATATATACAAAATATACATTAAATATTTTAAATATGTATAAAAATATATTATTATATATATTTTTATTGATATTTGCGTTATTTATGTGTATTTTGTATATGTTTTCTCGTAGAAATTTACATTATTTTATTGGTATTTTGTCTATTTATTTTGATACGAATTACATGATTATTTGTGTATTTTGTACATTTTTTTATACGTATTTACATTATTTAATGTGTATTATGTTTATATATTTTTATACAATTTTACGTTATTATATGTGTATTTGTATAAGTATTTTGATACAAATTTACATTATTTTATGTATTTTGTATTTATATTTCAATTCAAATTTAGCTTATTTTATGTGTATTTTGTATATCTATTTATTTTAATCCAAAATCAAATATTTTATATTTCTTCGTATATATATTTTTATAAAAAATGCGTTATTTTATGGGTATTTTGCATCTTAATTTTCATACAAATTTACATTATTTTATTAATATTTTCTGTATTTATTTTGATACGATTTTACATTATTTTATTTGTGTTTTGTATATATTTTTTTATACATATTTACATTATTTAATGTGTTTTTTGTATATATATTTGATACAAATTTACGTTATTTTAAGTCTATATGTTTATATATTTTTATTCAAATTTACATTATTTTATGTGTATTTTGTATATGTATTTCAATACAAATTTACCTAATTTTATATGTTTTTTGTATATTTATTTTCATACAAGTTTAAATTATTTTTGTGTATTTTTGTTTATAGTTTTATACAAATTTAGGTTATTTTATGTGTATTTTGTATATCTATTTTCATACAAATACACATTCTTTTCATGATATTTTGTTTATTTATTTTGACACGAATTAACATTATTTAATGTGTATTTTGTATATATATTTTTATACGTATTTACATTATTTCAAGTGTATTTTGTATATATATTTCTAAAGAAATCTGCGTTATTTTATGTGTATTCGTATATATATTTTGAAACAAATTTACATTGTTTTATGTGTATTTTGCATATTTTTTCAATACAAATTTACCTTATTGTATGTGCATTTTGTATATTAATTTTAATACAAATTTGATTAATCTATGTGTATTTTTGTATATGTATTTTTTATAAAAAAATATGCTTTATTTTATGGGTATTTTGCATCTTTATTTTCATAAAAATTTACATTTTTTTATTGATATTCTGTGTATTTATTTTGATATGATTTTACATTATTCTATGTGTATTTTGTATATATATTTTATATAAAATGTATTTGTTTTCATTTCACACAAATCTACATTATTTTAATGTGTTTTTTGTACATGTATTTAAATACAAATTTAACGAGTTATATGTGTATTTTCTATATCTATTTTGTATGTATATTTTCATAGAAATTTACTCTATTTTATGAGTATTCGTATATATATTTTGATACAAATTTACATTATTAATGTGTATTTTGCATATCTATTTCAATACAAATTTACTTTATTGTACGTGCATTTTGTATATTTATTTTAATACAAATTTAATTATTTTATATGTATTTTTGTATATATATTTTTATGCAAATATGCGTTATTATATGGATATTTTGCATCTTTATTTTCATACAAATTTACATTATTTTATTGATATTCTCTATTTATTTTGATACGATTTAACATTATTCTATGTGTTTTTTGTATATATTCTTTTTATACATATTTACATTATTTAATGTTCATTTTGTATATATATTTTATCCAAATTTTAATTATTTTATGTGTATTTGTTTATATATTTTCATACATATTTACATTATTTTATGTGTTTTTTGTATATATATTTTTCTACGTATTTAAATTACTTTATTTGTATTTTATATATACATTTTCATAAAAAAATTACGTTATTTTATTGTGTGTATAAGTATATATTTTGATACAAATTTTATACAAATTCATGTTATTTAATGTGTATTTGTAAATATATTTTCCTACAAATTTATATTATTTTGTGTATTTTTTAATATATTTCATTATAAATTTACCTTATTTTATGTTTATTTCATTCAATTTTAAATTATTTTATGTGTATATTTGTATTTGTATTTAGGTTATTTTATGTGTATTTTGTATATATATTTTCATCCAAAATTACATTGTTTTATTGGTATTTCTTAATTTAATTCGATACGAATTTAGATTATTTCATAGGTATTTTGTATACATATTTTTATACTCATTTACATTATCTAATGTGTGTTTTGTATATATATTTTTATGCAAATTTATTTAATGTTCATTTTTGTACATATATTTTTATAGAAATTTGCGTTATTTTATGTATATAGTTTTATATAAATTTACGTTATTTTATGTACATTTTGTATATTTATATTTATACAAATACACATTCTTTTATTGGTATATTGTTTATTTACACTTATACGAATTTACATTATTTTATGTGTATTTTGTATACATTTTTTTATACGTATTTACTTAATTTTATGTGTATTTTGTATATGTATTTTTATAGAAATCTACGTTATTTTATGTGTATTCGTATATATATTTTGAAACAAATTTACATTATTTTATATGTATTTTGCATATCTATTTCAATACAAATTTACCTTATTGTATGTGCATTTTGTATATTTATTTTAATACAAGTTCAAATATTTTATGTGTATTTTGGTATCAATAATTTTATAAAAAATGCGTTATTTTATATGTATTTTGCATCTTAATTTTCATTTTATATATACTTTGTATATATATTTTTATACGCTCTTATATTATTTAATATTTATTTTGAATATATATTTTTATACAAATTCATGGTATTTTATGTGTATTTGTATATATATTTTCATATAAATTTACATTATTGTATGTGTATTTTGTACATATATTTTATTACAAATCTACCTTATTTTATGTTTATTTTGTATGTGTATTTTGTATATTTTATTTATCCAAATACACATTCTTTTATTAGTATTTTGTTTATTTATTTTAATTCGAATTTACATTATTTTATGTGTATTTTGTATACATTTTTTTATACGTATTTACTTAATTTTATGTGTATTTTGTATATATTTTTTTTATAGAAATCTACGTTTTTTTATTTGTATTCGTATATATATTTTGAAACAAATTTACATTGTTTTATATGTATTTTTGCATATCTCTTTCAATACAAATTTACCCTATTGTATGTGCATTTTGTATATTTATTTCAAGCCAAAATTTAAATATTTTATGTGTATTTTGGTATATATATTTTTATAAGAAATGCGCTATTTTATGGGAATTTTGCATCTTTATTTTCATACAAATTTACATTATTTTATTAATATTCGGTGTATTTATTTTGATACGATGTTACATTATTCTATTTGTTTTTTGTATATACTTTTTATACATATTTACATTATTTAATGTGTATCTTGCATATATATTTTATACAAATTTATTATCTATTGTCTATTTTCATACAAATACACATTCTTTTCATGATATTTTGTTTATTTATTTTGACACGAATTTACATTATTTGATATGTATTTTGTATATATATTTTTATACGTATTTACATAATTTCATATGTATTTTGTATATATATTTCTATAGAAATCTACTTTATTTTATGTGTATTCGTATATATATTTTGAAACAAATTTACATTGTTTTATATGTATTTTTGAATATCTCTTTCAATACAAATTTACCTTACTGTATATGCATTTTGTATATTTATTTCAATACAAATTTAAATATTTTATGTGTATTTTGGTAAATATATTTTTATAAAAAATGCGATAATTTTTGGGAATTTTGCATCTTTATTTTCATACAAATTTACATTATTTTATTGATATTCTGTGTATTTAATTTGATACAATTTTACATTATTTTATTTGTTTTTTGTATATATATATTTTTTATACACATTTACATTATTTAATGTGTATCTTGCATATATATTTTATACAAATTTACGTTATTTTAAGTGTATTTGTTTATATATTTTCATTCAAATTTACATTATTTGATGTGTATTTTGTATATGTATTTCTATACAAATTTACCTAATTTCTTTTCAAACAAATTTAAATTATTTTTGTATATAGTTTTATACAAATTTAGGTTATTTTATGTACGCAATTACATTATTTAGTGTGTGTTTTGTATATATATTTTTATGCAAATTTACTTTATTTTCTGTGCATTTTTGTACATATATTTTTATAGAAATTTGCGTTATTTGTATATGTTTTCTCATACAAATTTACATTATTTTATTGCTATTTTGTTTATTTATTTTGATACGAATTACGTGATTATATGTGTATTTGGTACATATTTTTTTTATACGTATTTACATTACTTAATGTGTATTTTGTTTATATATTTTTAAACAAATCTACGTTATTATATGTATTTGTATAAATATTTTGATACAGATTTACATTATTTTATGTATTTTGTATGTACATTTCAATTCAAATTTAGCTTATTTTAGCTGTGTTTTGTATATATATTTTCATACAAATTTAATAACTTCTGTGTATTTTTGTATATAGTTTTATACAAATTTACGATATTTTATGTGTATTTTGTATATTTATATTTATACAAATACACTTTCTTTTACTGGTATTTTGTTTATTTATTTTGATACGATTTTTATGTGTATTTTGTATTCATTTTTTTATACGTATTTACTTCATTTTATGTGTATTTTGTATATATTTTTATAGAAATCAAATTTACATTGTTTTATATGTATTTTGTATATCTATTTCAATACAAATTTACCTTACAGTATGTGCATTTTTATATTTATTTTAATACAAATTTTAATATTTTATGTGTATTTTGGTATATTATTTTTATAAAAAATGCGTTATTTTATGTCTATTTTGCATCTCTATTTTCATACAAATTTACATTATTTTATTAATATTCTGTGTATTTATTTTGATACGATTTTGCATTATTCTATTTGTGTTTTGTATATATTTTTTTATACATATTTACATTATTTAATTAGTATTTTGTATATATATTTGATACAAATTTACGTTATTTTAAGTGTATATGTTTATATATTTTCATTCAAACTTCCATTATTTTATGTGTATTTTTTATATGTATTTCAATACAAATTTACCTAATTTTATGTGTATTTTGTATATTTATTTTCATACAAATTTAAATTATTTTTGTGTATTTTTGTATATAGTTTTATACAAACTTAGGTTATTTTATGAGTATTTTGTATATCTATTTTCATACAAATACACATTCTTTTATTGATATTTTGTTTATTTATCTTAACGAGAATTTAAATTATTTAATGTGTATTTTGTATATATATTTTTATACGTATTTACATCATTTCATGTGTATTTTGTATATATATTTCTATAGAAATCTACGTTATATTATGTGTATTGGTATATAGATTTTTAAACAAATTTACACTTTTATGTGTATTTTGCATATTTTTTCAATACAAATTTACCTTATTGTATATGCATTTTGTATATTAATTTTAATACAAATTTAATTATTCTATGTGTATTTTTGTATATGAATTTTTATAAAAATATGCTTTATTTTATGGGTATTTTGCATCTTTATTTTCATACAAATTTACGTTATTTTATTGATATTCTGCTCATTCATTTTGATACGATTTGACATTATTCTATGTGTATTTTGTATATATTTTTCTTACAAATTTACGTTATTTTATGTGTATTTGTTTATATATTTTGACACAAATTTACAATATTTTATGGGTATTTTGTATATATTTCAAAAGAAATTTACCTAGTTTTATGTATATTTTGAATATCTATTTTCATTCAAATATATATTATTTTATTGGTATTTTGTTGATTTATATTGATACGAATTTACATTATTTTATATGTACTTTTTATATATATTTTTTATACGCATTTACATTATTTAATATTTATTTTGAATATATAATTTTATACAAATTCATGGTATTTTATGTGTATTTGTATATATATTTTCATATAAATTTACATTATTTTATGTGTATTTTGTACATATATTTCATTACAAATTTACCTTATTTTATGTTTATTTTGCATGTGTATTTTGTACATTTATATTTATACAAATACACACTCTTTTATTGATATTTTGTTTATTTATTTTGTTTCGAATTTATATTATTTTAAGTGTATTTTGTTTACATTTTTTTATACGTATTTACCTAATTTTATGTGTATTTTGTATATATATTTTTATAGAAATCTACGTTATTTTATGTGTATTCGTATATATATTTTGAAACAAATTTACATTGTTTTATATGTATTTTTGCATATCTCTTTCAATAGAAGTTTACCACATTGTATGTGCATTTTGTATATTTATTTCTATACAAATTTAAATATTTTATGTGTATTTTGGTATATATATTTTTATAAGAAATGCGTTATTTGATGGGAATTTTGCATCTTTATTTTCATACAAATTTACATTATTTTATTAATATTCGGTGTATTTATTTTGATACGATTTTACATTATTCTAATTGTTTTTTATAAATATATTTTTTTAAACATATTTACATTATTTAATGTGTATCTTGCGTATATATTTCATACAAATTTAATATCTATTATTTATTTTCATACAAATACACATTCCTCTCATGATATTTTGTTTATTTATTTTGACACGAATTTACATTACTTAATATGTATTTTATATATATATTTTTATACGTATTTACATAATTTCATGTGTATTTTGTATATATATTTATATAGAAATCTACGTTATTTTATGTGTATTCGTATATATATTTTGAAACAAATTTACACTGTTTTATTTGTATTTTGCGTTTTTTTTCAATACAAATTTACCTTATTGTATGTGTGCATTTTGTATATTAATTTTAATACAAATTTAATTATTCCATTTGTATTTTTGTATATGTATTTAAAAAAAAAATGCTTTATCTTATAGGTATTTTGCATCTTTATTTTCATACAAATTTAAATTATTTTATTGATATTCTGTGTACTTATTTTCATACGATCTTACATTATTCTATGTATGATTTCTATAAAAATATATATAGAAAATACACATAAAATTAAGTAAATACGTATAAAAAATGTATACAAAATATACATAAAATAATGTAAATTAGTATCAAAATAAATAAACAAAATACCTAAATTTGTATCAAACTATATACAAAAATACACAAAAATATTTTAAATTTGTATGAAAATAAATATACAAAATACACATATAATTAGTTAAATTTGTATTGAAATACATATTCAAAATACACATAAAATAATGTAAATTTGAATGAAAATACATAAACAAATACACTTAAAATAACGTAAATTTGTATAAAAAAATATGTACAAAACACAAATAGAATAATGTAAAATCGTATCAAAATAAATACACAGAATATTAATAAAATAATGTAAATTTGTATGGAAATAAAGAGGCAAAATACCCATAAAATAGCGCATTTTTTTTATTTATAAAAATATATATACCAAAATACACATAAAAAATTAAATTTGTATTAAAATAAATATATAAAAAACTCATACAATAAGGTAAATTTGTATTGAAATAGATATGCAAAATACATATAAAACAATGTAAATTTGTTTCAAAACATATATACGAATACACATAAAATAACGTAGATTTGTATAAAAATATATATACAAAATACACATAAAATGAAGTAAATACGTATAAAAAAATGTATACAAAATACACATAAAATAATGTAAATTCGTATCAAAATAAATAAAAAATAATAAAAGAATGTGTATTTATAAATATAAATATACAAAATACACATAAAATAACGTAAATTTATATAAAACTATATACAAAAATACACAGAAGTATTTTAATTTGTATGAAAATAGATATGCAAAATAAGGTAAATTCGTTTCAAACTCAATAAAAAAAATTCAGATAAAAGAACGTATATTTGTAGAAAAAATAAATATACAAAATACACATAAGATAACGAAAATTTGTATGAAAATATATAAAAAAATAAACAAAAATAATTTCAATTTGTATGAAAATAAATATACAAAATACACATGTATTTTGTATATCTATTTTCACACAAATTTAATTAGTTTTGTGTATTTTTGCATATAGTTTTATATAAATTTACGTTATTTTATTTGTATTTTGTATATTTATATTTATACAATACACATTCTTTTATTAGTATTTTCTTTATTTATTTTCATACGAGTTTACATTATTTTATGTGTATTTTGTATACCTTTTTTTATACGTATTTACTTCATTTTATGTGTGTTTTGTATATTTATTTTCATAGAAATCTACGTTATTTTATGTGTATTCGTATATATATTTTGAAAAAAATTTAACATAAATTAATGTAAATATGTATGAAAATATATAAACAAATACACATAAAATAATGTAAATTTGGATTAAATATATATACAAAATGAACATTAAATAATGTAAATATGTATAAAAAAAATATATACAAAAAATACATAGAATAATGTTAAATCGTATCAAAATAAATAAAGAGAATATCAGTAAAATAATGTAAATTTGTATGAAAATAAAGATGCAAAATATCCATATAATAACGCATATTTGCATTAAAATATATAAACAAAAATACATATAAAATAATTAAATTTGTATTAAAATAAATATAAAAAATGCACGTACAATAAAGTAAATTTGTATTGAAATAGATATGCAAAATACACATAATAATGTAAATTTGTACCAAAATATATATACGAATACTCATAAAATGGAGTAAATTTCTATGAAAATATACATACAAAATAGATATACAAAATACACATATAACTAGTTAAATTTGTATTTAAATACATGTACAAAAAACACATAAAATAATGTAGATTTGTATTAAATGAAAACAAATACATTTTATATAAAATATATATACAAAATACACATAGAATAATGTAAAATCATATCAAAATAAATACACAGAATATCAATAAAATAATGTAAATTTGTATGAAAATAAAGATGCAAAATACCCATAAAATAAAGCATATTTTTATAAAAATACATATACAAAAATACACATAGATTAGTCAAACTTGTATTAAAATCAATATACAAAATGCACATACAATAAGGTAAATTTGTATTGAAAAAATATGCAAAATACACATAAAACAATGTAAATTTGTTTCAAAATATATATACGAATTCACATAAAATAACGCAGATTTCTATAGAAATATATATACAAAATACACTTGAAATAATGTAAATACGTATAAAAATATATATACAAAATACACATTAAATAATGTTAATTCGTGTCAAAATAAATAAAGAAAATATCATGAAAAGAATGTGTAATTGTATGAAAATAGATGTACAAAATACACATAAAATAACCTAAATTTGTATAAAACTATAAAAAAAAATACACAAAAATAATTTAAACTTGTATGAAAATAAATATATACAAAAAACATATAAAATTAGGTAAATTTGTATTGAAATACATATACAAAATACACATAAAATAATGGAAATTTCCAAAAATCCAAAAATACGAATTTAGATTATTTCATAGGTATTTTGTATACATATTTTTATACTCATTTACATTATCTAATGTGTGTTTTGTATATATTTTTTTAAGGAAACTAATTTTATGTGCATTTTTGTACATATATTTTTATTGAAACTTAAAACGTTATTTTATGTGTATTTTGTATATGTTTTCTCATACAAATTTACATTATTTAATTAGTTTTTTGTTTATTTATTTTGATACGAATGACTTGATTATTTGTGTATTTTGTAAATATTTTTTTTATACGTATTTACATTACTTAATGTGTATTTTGTTTATATATTTTTTTACAAATTTACGTTATTATATGTGTATTTGTTAAAAATATTTTGAAACGAATTTACTTTATTTTATGTATTTTGTATATATATTTTAATTCAAATTTAGCTTATTTTGTGTGTATTTTGTATATCTATTTTCATACAAATTAAATTACTTCTGTGTATTTTTGTATATAGTTTTATACAAATTTACGTTATTTTATGTGCATTTTGTATATTTATATTTATACAAATACATTCTCTCTTATTGGTATTTTGTTTATTTATATTTATACGAATTTACATTATTTTATGTGTATTTTGTATACATTTTTGATTCGTATTTACTTAATTTTATTTGTATTTTGTATATATATATTTATAGAAGTCTACGTTATTTTATGTGTATTCGTATATATATTTTGAAACAAATTTACATTGTTTTATATGTATTTTGCATATCTATTTCAATACAAATTTACCTTATTGTATGTGCATTTTGTATATTTATTTTAATTCAAATTCAAATATTTTATGTGTATTTTGGTATATATAATTTTATAAAAAATGCGTTATTTTATAGGTATTTTGCATCTTAGTTTTCATACATATGTACATTATTTTATTAATATTCTGTGTATATATTTTGATACGATTTTATATTATACTATTTGTGTTTTGTATATATTTTTTTATACATATTTTCATTATTTAATGTGTATTTTTTATATATATTTTATACAAATTAACGTTATTTTAAGTGTATTTGTTTATATATTTTCATTCAAATTTACATTATTTTAAGTGTATTTTGTATATGTATTTCAATACAAATTTACCTAATTTTATGTGTATTTTGTATATTTATTTTCATACAAATTTAAATTATTTTTGTGTTTTTTGAATAAACATATAGAGTAAATTTCTATGAAAATATATATTCAAAATACATATAAAATTATGTAAATAAGTATAAAAATATATATATCAAATACACCTAAAAAAAAGAAAATTCGTATCAAAATAAATAAACAAAATTCCGATAAAAGAACGTATAATTGTAGGAAAATAAATATTCAAAATACACATAAAATTACGAAAATTTGAATAAAAATATATACAAAAAAACAAAAAAATAAATTTCAATTTGTATGAAAATAGATATACAAAATACACATATAATTAGTTAAATTTGTATTTAAATACATGTACAAAATACACATAAAATAATGTAAATTTGTATGAAATGAAAACAAATTCACATAAAATAACGTACATTTGTATAAAATAGATATACAAAATATACATAGAATAATGTAAAATCGTATCAAAATAAATACACAGAATATCAATAAAATAATGTAATTTTGTATGAAAATAAAGATGCAAAATACCCATAAAATAAAACATTTTTTAAAAAATACATATACAAAAATACACATAGAATAATTAAATTTGTATTAAAATTAATATACAAAATGCACGTACAATAAGGTAAATTTGTATTGAAAAAATATACAAAATGCACATAAAAGTGTAAATTTGTTTAAAAATCAATATACGAATACACACAAAATAACGTAGATTTCTATAGAAATATATATACAAAATACACATTAAATAATTTAAATTCTCGTCAAAATAAATAAACAAAATATCAATAAAAGAATGTGTATTTGTATGAAAATAGATATACAAAATACTCATAAAATAACCTAAGTTTGTATAAAACTATATACAAAAATACACAAAAATAATTTAAATTTGTATGAAAATAAATGTACAAAATACACATAAAATTAGGTAAATTTGTATTGAAATACATATACAAAATACACATAATATAATGGAAATTTGAATGAAAATATATAAACATATACACTTAAAATAACGTAAATTTGTATCAAATATATATACAAAATACACATTAAATAATGTAAATATGTATAAAAAAATATATACAAAACACAAATAGAATAATGTAAAATCGTATCAAAAATAAATACACAGAATATTAATAAAATAATGTAAATTTGTATGAAAATAAAGATGCAAAATAGGCATAAAATAACGCATTTTTTATAAAAATATATATACCAAAATACACATAAAATATTAAAATTTGTATTAAAATAAATATAAAAAATGCACATACTATAAGGTAAATTTGTATTGAAATAGATATGCAAAATACATATAAAACAATGTAAATTTGTTTCAAAATATATATACGAATACACATAAAATAACGTAGATTTCTATAAAAATATATACAAAATACACATAAAATGAAGTAAATACGTATTAAAAAATGAATACAAAATACACCTAAAAATCGTATAAAAAAAAAATACCAGTAAAAGAATGTGTATTTGTATAAATATAAATATACAAAATACACATAAAATATCGTAAATTTGTATAAAACTATATAGAAAAATACAAAGAAGTAATTAAATTTGTATGAAAATAAATATACAAAATACAGCTAAAATAAGCTAACTTTGAATTGAAATGTACATACAAAATACATAAAATAATGTAAATCTGTATCAAAATATTTATACAAATACATATAATAATGTAGATTTGTTTAAAAATATATAAACAAAATACACATTAAGTAATGTAAATACGTATAAAAAATATGTACAAAATACACATATAATCATGTAATTCGTATCAAAATAAATAAACAAAATAGCAATAAAATAATGTAAATTTGTATGAGAAAACATATACAAATAACGCAAATTTCTATAAAAATATAATTACAAAAATGCACATAAAATAAAGTAAATTTGCATAAAAATATATATACAAAACACACACTAAATAATGTAAATCCGTACATAAAATAACCTAAATTTGTATAAAACTATATACAAAAATACACAAAAATAATTTAAATTTGTTTGAAAAGAAATATACAAAATACACATAAAATTAGGTAAATTTGTATTGAAATACATATACAAAATACACATCAAATAATGTAAATTTGAATGAAAATATATAAACAAATACACTTAAAATAACGTAAATTTGTATGAAATATATATGCAAGATACACATTAAATAATGTAAATGTGTATAAAAAATATATACAAAAAACAAATAGAATAATGTAAAATCGTATCAAAATAAATACACAGAATATCAATAAAATAATGTAAATTTGTATGAAAATAAAGATGCAAAATTCCCAAAAATTATCGCATTTTTTATAAAAATATATTTACCAAAATACACATAAAATATTTAAATTTGTATTGAAATAAATATACAAAATGCATATACAGTAAGGAAAATTTGTATTGAAAGAGATATTCAAAAATACATATAAAACAATGTAAATTTGTTTCAAAATATATATACGAATACACATAAAATAAAGTAGATTTCTATAGAAATATATTTACAAAATACATATGAAATTATGTAAATACGTATAAAAATATATATACAAAATACATATCAAATAATGTAAATTCGTGTCAAAATAAATAAACAAAATATCATGAAAAGAATGTGTATTTGTATGAAAATAGATCATAGATAATAAATTTGTATAAAATATATATGCAAGATACACATTAAATAATGTAAATATGTATAAAAAAGTATATACAAAAAACAAATAGAATAATGTAAAATCGTATCAAAATAAATACACCGAATATTAATAAAATAATATAAATTTGTATGAAAATAAAGATGCAAAATTCCCATAAAATAGCGCATTTCTTATAAAAATATATATACCGAGATAAACATAAAATTCTTAAATTTGTATTGAAATAAATATACAAAATGCACATACAATTAGGTAAATTTGTATTGAAAGAGATATGCAAAAATACATATAAAACAATGTAAATTTGTTTCAAAATATATATACGAATACAAATAAAAAAACGTAGATTTCTATAAAAATATATATACAAAATACACATAAAATTAATAAATACGTATAAAAAAATGTATACAAAATACACATAAAATAATGTAAATTCGAATTAAAATAAATAAACAAAATACCAATAAAAGAATGTGTATTTGGATAAATATAAATATACAAAATACACATACAAAATAAACATAAAATAAGGTAGATTTGTAATAAAATATATGTACAAAATACACATAAAATAATGTAAATTTATATGAAAATATATATACAAATACACATAAAATACCATGAATTTGTATAAAAATATATATTCAAAATAAATATTAAATAATGTAAAAGCGTATAAAAATATATATACAAAGTACATATAAAATGAAAATTAAGATAAATCAACAAAATACCAATAAAATAATATATTTTTGAATAAAATTATTGATACCAAAATACACATAAAATATTTGAACTTGTATTAAAATAAATATACAAAATGCACATACAATAAGGTAAATTTGTATTGAAATAGATATGCAAAATACATATAAAATAATGTAAATTTGTTTCAAAATATATATACGAATACACATAAAATAACGTAGATTTCTATAAAAATACATATCCAAAATACACATAAAATTAAGTAAATACGTATAAAAAATGTATACAAAATGCACATAAAATAATGTAAATTCGTATAAATGTAAATAAACAATATACCAATAAAAGAATGTGTATTTGTATAAATATAAATATACAAAATGCACATAAAATAACGTAAATTTATATAAAACTATATACATAAAATAACGCAAATTTCTATAAAAATATATTTACAAAAATGAACATTATATAAATTTGCATAAAAATATATATACAAAACACACATTAGATAATGTAAATGAGTATAAAAATATGTATACAAAATACCTATGAAATAATCTAAATTCGTATCGAATTAAATTAAGAAATACCAATAAAATAATGTAATTTTGGATGAAAATATATATACAAAATACACATAAAATAACCTAAATACAAATACAAATATACACATAAAATAATTTAAAATTGAATGAAATAAATATACAAAATAAACATAAAATAAGGTAAATTTGTAATGAAATATATGAAAAAATACACATAAAATAATATAAATTTGTATGAAAATATATATACAAATACACATTAAATAACATGAATTTGTATAAAATTTGTATCAAAATATATACTTATACAAACAATAAAATAACGTAATTTTTTTATGAAAATGTATATACAAAATACACAAAATAATAATAAAAATATATATATACAAAAAACACATAAAATAATGTAAATATGTATGAAAATATATAAACAAATACACATAAAATAATGTAAATTTGGATAAAATATATATACAAAATGAACATTAAATAATGTAAATATGTATAAAAAAATATATACAAAAATCACATAGAATAATGTTAAATCGTATCAAAATAAATAAAGAGAATATCAATAAAATAATGTAAATTTGTATGAAAATAAAGATGCAAAATATCCATATAATAACGCATATTTGCTTAAAAATATATATACAAAAATACATATAAAATAATTAAATTTCTATTAAAATAAATATACAAAATGCACGTACAATAAAGTAAATTTGTATTGAAATAGATATGCAAAATACACATTAATAATGTAAATTTGTATCAAAATATATATACGAATACTCAGAAAATAGAGTAAATTTCTATGAAAATATACATACAAAATAGATATACAAAATACACATATAACTAGTTAAATTTGTATTTCAATACATGTACAAAAAACACATAAAATAATGTAGATTTGTATGAAATGAAAACAAATACATTTTATATAAAATATATATACAAAATACACATAGAATAATGTAAAATCATATCAAAATAAATACACAGAATATCAATAAAATAATGTAAATTTGTATGAAAATAAAGATGCAAAATACCCATAAAATAAAGCATATTTTTATAAAAATACATATACAAAAATACACATAGATTAATCAAATTTGTATTAAAATTAATATACAAAATGCACATACAATAAGGTAAATTTGTATTGAAAAAATATTCAAATTACACATAAAACAATGTAAATTTGTTTCAAAATATATATACGAATACACATAAAATAACGCAGATTTCTATAGAAATATATATACAAAATACACTTGAAATAATGTAAGTACGTATAAAAATATATATACAAAATACACATTAAATAATGTTAATTCGTGTCAAAATAAATAAACAAAATATCATGAAAAGAATGTGTATTTGTATGAAAATAGATATACAAAATAAACATAAAATAACCTAAATTTGTATAAAACTATAAACAAAAATACACAAAAATAATTTAAACTTGTATGAAAATAAATATACAAAAAACATATAAAATTAGGTAAATTTTTATTGAAATACATATACAAAATACACATAAAATAATGTAAATTTCAATGAAAATATATAAACATATAGACTTAAAATAACGTAAATTTGTATCAAATATATACAAAAAACACATTAAATAATGTAAATATGTATAAAAAAATATATACAAAACACAAATAAAATAATGTAAAATCATATCAAAATAAATACAGAAAATATTAATAAAATAATGTAAATTTGTATGAAAATTAAGATGCAAAATACTCATAAAATAACGCATTTTTTATAAAAATATATATAAGAAAAAATATAAAATATTTGATTTTGTATTAAAATAAATAGATATACAAAATACACATAAAATAAGCTAAATTTGAATTGAAATATATATACAAAATACATAAAATAATGTAAATTTGTATCAAAATACTTATACAAATACACATATAATAACGTAAATTTGTATAAAATATATAAACAAAATACACATTAAATAATGTAAATACGTATAAAAAAATGTACAAAATACACAAATAATCATGTAATTCGTATCAAAATAAATAGACAAAATACCAATAAAATAATGTAAATTTCTATGAGAAAACATATACACATAAATAACGCAAATATCAATAAAAATATATATAATATAATATATTTTTATACATATTTAAAATATTTAATGTATATTTTGTATATATATTTTATCCAAATTTACGTTATTTTATATGTATTTGTTTATATATTTTCATACAAATTTACATTATTTTATGTGAGTTTTGTATATGTATTTCAATACAAATTTGCCTAACTTTATGTGTATTTTGCATATCTATTTTCAAACAAATTTAAATTATTTTTGTGTATTTTTGTATATATTTTTATACAAATTTTAGCTATTTTATTTGTTTTTTGTATATATATTTTCCTACAAATATACACTCTTTTATTGGAATTTTGTGTATTTAATTTTTTACGCATTTACATTATTTTATGTGTATTTTGTATATATATTTTTCTACGTATTTAAATTATTTTATGTGTATTTTATATATACATTTTCATAAAAATTTACGTTATTTTATAGTGTGTATTCGTATATATTTTGAAACAAATTTTATACAAATTCATGTTATTTTATGTGTATTTGTATAAATATTTTCATACAAATTGATATTATTTTATGTGTATTCTTACATATATTTTATTACAAATTTACCTTATTTTATGTTTATTTTGTATATTTATTTCAATCAATTTTAAATTATTTAATGTGTATATTTGTATTTGTATTTAGGTTATTTTACGTGTGTTTTCTATATATATTTTCATCCAAAATTACATTATTTTATTGTTATTATCTTAATTTAACTCGATACGAATTTAGATTATTTCATAGGTATTTTGTATACATATTTTTATACTCATTTACATTATCTAATGTGTGTTTTGTATATATTTTTTTATGCAAACTAATTTTATGTGCATTTTTGTACATATATTTTTATAGAAACTTAAAACGTTATTTTATGTGTATTTTGTATATGTTTTCTCATACAAATTTATATTATTTAATTAGTTTTTTGTTTATTTATTTTGATACGAATGACTTGATTATTTGTGTATTTTGTAAATATTTTTTTTATACGTATTTACATTACTTAATGTGTATTTTGTGTGTATTTTGTATATCTATTTTCACACAAATTTAATTACTTCTGTGTATTTTTGTATATAGTTTTATACAAATTTACGTTATTTTATGTGCATTTTGTATATTTATATTTATAGAAATACACACTCTCTTATTGGTATTTTGTTTATTTATATTTATACGAATTTACATTATTTTATGTGTATTTTGTATACATTTTTGATTCGTATTTACTTAATTTTATTTGTATTTTGTATACATTTTTGATTCGTATTTACTTAATTTTATTTGTATTTTGTATATATATATTTATAGAAATCTACGTTATTTTATGTGTATTCGTATATATATTTTGAAACAAATTACCATTGTTTTATATGTATTTTGCATATCTATTTCAATACAAATTTACCTTATTGTATTTGCATTTTGTATATTTATTTTAATACAAATTCAAATATTTTATGTGTATTTTGGTATATATAATTTTATAAAAAATGCTTTATTTTATAGGTATTTTGCATCTTAGTTTTCATACAAATGTACATTATTTTATTAATATTCTGTGTATATATTTTGATACGATTTTATATTATACTATTTGTGTTTTGTATATATTTTTTTATACATATTTTCATTATTTAATGTGTATTTTTATATATATTTTATACAAATTAACGTTATTTTAAGTGTATTTGTTTATATAATTACATTCAAATTTACATTATTTTAAGTGTATTTTGTATATGTATTTCAATACAAATTTACCTAATTTTATGTGTATGTTGTATATTTCTTTTCATAGAAATTTTAAATATTTTTGTGTATTTTTGTATATAGTTTTATACAAATTTAGGTTATTTTATGTACGCATTTACATTATTTAATGTGTGTTTTGTATATATATTTTTATGCAAATTTACTTTATTTTATGTGCATTTTTGTACATATATTTTTTTAGAAATTTGCGTTATTTTATGTGTATTTGTATATATTTTCTCATACAAATTTACATTATTTTATTGCTATTTTGTTTATTTATTTTGATACGAATGAAAATAGATATACAAAATATACATAAAATAAACTAAATTTGTATTGAAATATATATACAAAATACATAAAATAATGTAAATTTGTATCAAAATATTTTAACAGATGCGCATAAAATAACGTAAATTTGTTTTAAAATATACAAAATACACATTAAATAATGTAAATATGTATAAAAAAAATATATACAAAACACAAATAGAATAATGTAAAATCGTATCAAAAAAAATACACAGAATATTAATAAATCAATGTAAATTTGTATGAAAATAAAGATGCAAAATACCCATTAAATAACGCATTTTTTTATAAAAATATATATACCAAAATACACATGAAAAAACTAATTTGTATTAAAATAAATATACAAAATACACATACAATAAGGTAAATCTGTATTGAAATATATATGCAAAATACATATAAAACTATGTAAATTTGTTTCAAAATATATATATATATATATATATATATATATATATATATATATATATATATATATATATATATATATATATATATATATATATATATATATATATATATATATATATATATATATATATATATATATATATATATATATATATATATATATATAGATATATATATATATATATATATAAAATACACCTAAAAAAATGAAAATTCGTATCAAAATAAATAAACAAAATTCCGATTAAAGAACGTATATTTGTAGAAAAATAAATAAAAAAAATACACATAAAATTACGAAAATTTGTATAAAAATATATACAAAAAAACAAAAAAATAAATTTCAATTTGTATGAAAATAGATATACAAAATACACATATAATTAGTTAAATTTGTATTTAAATACATGTACAAAATACACATAAAATAATGTAAATTTGTATGAAGTGAAAACAAATTCACATAAAATAACGTACATTTGTATAAAATAGATATACAAAATATACATAGAATAATGTAAAATCGTATCAAAATAAATACACAGAATATCAATAAAATAATGTAATTTTGTATGAAAATAAAGATGCAAAATACCCATAAAATAAAGCATATTTTTTTAAAAATACATATACAAGAATACACATAGAATAATTAAATTTGTATTAAAATTAATATTCAAAATGCACGTACAATAAGGTAAATTTGTATTGATAAAATATACAAAACAATGTATATTTGTTTCAAAATATAGATATATATACAAAATACACATGAAATGACGTAAATACGTATAAAAATATATATACACAATACACATTAAATAATGTAAATTCGCATCAAAATAAATAAACAAAATATCAATAAATGAATGTGTATTTGTATGAAAAGATATATACAAAATACACATAAAATATTGTATATTTGTATAAAACTCTATACAAAAATACACAATTTTTTTTTTTAAATTTGCATAAAAATATATACATAAAATTAGGTAAATTTCTATTGAAATACATATACAAAATACACATAAAATAATGTAAATTTGAATGAAAATATATAAACAAATACACTTAAAATAACGTAAATTAATACAAATTCAAATATTTTACGTGTGTCTTGGTATATATTTTTATAAAAAATGCGTTATTTTATGGGTATTTTGCATCTTAATTTTCATACAAATTTACATTATTTTATTAATATTCTGTGTATTTATTTTGATACGATTTTATATTATTCTATTTGTGTTTTGTATATATTTTTTTATACATATTTACATTATTTAATGTGTATTTTTTATATATATTTTATACAAATCTACGTTATTTTAAGTGTATTTCTTTATATATCTTCATTCAAATTTACATTATTTTATGTGTATTTTGTAAATGTATTTCAATACAAATTTACCTAATTTTATGTATTTTGTATATTTATTTTCATACAAATTAAAAAATTTGTGTATTTTTGAATATAGTTTTATACAAATTTGGGTGATTTTATGTATATTATATCTATTTTCATACAAATACATTCTTGTATTGATATTTGTTTATTTATTTTGACGCGAATTTACATTATTTAATGTATTTTATATATATATATATATATATATATATATATATATATATATATATATATATATATATATATATATATATATATATATATATATATATATATATATATATATATATATATATATATATATATATATATATATATATTACATTATTTGATGTGTATTTTGTATATATTTCTATAGAAATCTACATTGATTTATGAGTATTCGTATATAGATTTTGAAATAAATTTACACTGTTTTATGTGTATTTTGCATATTTTTTCAATACAAATTTACCTTATTGTATATGCATTTTGTATATTAATTTTAATACAAATTTAATTATGCTATGTGTATTTTTGTATATGTATTTTTATAAAAATATGCTTTATTTTATGGGTATTTTGCATTTTTATTTTCATACAAATTTACATTATTTTATTTATATTCTGCTTTTTTTTAAACAATTTTACATTATTCTATGTGTATTTTGTATATCTATTTTATACGCATTTACTTAATTTTATGTATTTTGTATATATTTTTATAGAAATCTACGTTATTTTATGTGTATTCGTATATATATTTTGAAACAAATTTACATTGTTTTATATGTATTTTTGCATATCTCTTTCAATACAAGTTTACCTTATTGTATGTGCATTTTGTATATTTATTTCAATACAAATTTAAATATTTTATGTGTTTTTTAGTGTATATATTTTTATAAGAAATGCGCTATTTGATGGGAATTTTGCATCTTTATTTTCATACAAATTTACATTATTTTATTAATATTCGGTGTATATATTTTATACGTATTTACATTATTTAATGTGTATTTTGTTTATATATTTTTATACAAATTTACGTTATTATATGTGTATTTGAATATATATTTTGATACAAATTTGCATTATTTTATGTATTTTCTATATTTATTTCAATTCTAATTTAGCTTATTTTATGTCTTTTGTATATCTATTTTCATACAAATTTAATTATTTCTTATTTATTTTTGTTTATAGTTTTATACAATTTTACGTTATTTTATGTGTATTTTGTATATTTATATTTATACAAGTACATATTTTTTTTCTTGGCATTTTGTTTATTTATTTTGATACGAATTTACATTATTTTATGTGTATTTTGTATACATTTTCTTATACGTATTTACTTCATTTTATGTGTATTTTGTATATATATTTTTATAGAAATCTACGTTATTTTATGTGTATTCGTATATATATTTTGAAAGAAATTTACATTGTTTTATATGTATTTTGCATATTTGTATAAATATAAATATACAAAATGCACATAAAATAAGGTAAATTTATATAAAACAATATACAAAGATACACAGAAGTAATTAAATTTGTATGAAAATAGATATACAAAATACACACAAAGTAAGCTGAATTTGAATTGAAATATATGTACAAAATACATAAAATAAAGTAAATTTGTATCAAAATATTTTTACAAATCGAATCGAATTTACATTATTTTATGTGTATTTTGTATACATTTTTTATACGTATTTACCTAATTTTATGTGTATTTTGTATCTATATTTTTATAGAAATCTACGTTTTTTTATTTGTATTCGTATATATTTTTTGGAACAAATTTACATTGTTTTAAATGTATTTTTGCATATCTCTTTCAATACAAAATTACCTAATTGTATGTGCATTTTGTATATTTATTTCAATACAAATTTAAATATTTTATGTGTATTTTGGTATATATATTTTTATAAGAAATGCGCTATTTTATGGGAATTTTGCATCTTTATTTTCATACAAATTTACATTATTTTATTAATATTCGGTGTATTTATTTTGATACGATTTTACATTATTCTATTTTTTTTTGTATATACTTTTTTATACATATTTACATGATTTAATGTGTATCTTGCATATATATTTTATACAAATTTATTATCTATTATCTATTTTCATACAAATACACATTCTTTTCATGATATTTTGTTTATTTATTTTGACACGAATTTACATTATTTGATATGTATTTTGTATATATATTTTTATACGTATTTACATAATTTCATATGTATTTTGTATATATATTCCTATAGAAATCTACTTTATTTTATGTGTATTCGTATATATATTTTGAAACAAATTTACATTGTTTTATATGTATTTTTGCATATCTCTTTCAATACAAGTTTACCTTATTGTATGTGCATTTTGTATATTTATTTCAATACAAATTTAAATATTTTATATGTATTTTCGTATATATATTTTTATAAGAAATGCGCTATTTGATGGGAATTTTGCATCTTTATTTTCATACAAATTTACATTATTTTATTAATATTCGGTGTATATATTTTATACGTATTTACATTATTTAATGTGTATTTTGTTTATATATTTTTATACAAATTTACGTTATTATATGTGTATTTGAATATATATTTTGATACAAATTTGCATTATTTTATGTATTTTCTATATATATTTCAATTTAATTTAGCTTATTCTATGTGTCTTTTGTATATCTATTTTCATACAAATTTAATTATTTTTGCTTATTTTTGTATATAGTTTTATACAATTTACGTTATTTTGTGTATTTTGTATATTTATATTTATACAAGTACACATTCTTTTATTGGCATTTTGTTTATTTATTTTGATACGAATTTACATTATTTTATGTGTATTTTGTATACATTTTCTTATACGTATTTACTTCATTTTATGTGTATTTTGTATATATATTTTTATAGAAATCTACGTTATTTTATGTGTATTCGTATATATATTTTGAAAGAAATTTACATTGTTTTATATGTATTTTGCATATTTGTATAAATATAAATATACAAAATGCACATAAAATAAGGTAAATTTATATAAAACAATATACAAAGATACACAGAAGTAATTAAATTTGTATGAAAATAGATATACAAAATACACACAAAGTAAGCTGAATTTGAATTGAAATATATGTACAAAATACATAAAATAAAGTAAATTTGTATCAAAATATTTTTACAAATACATATATAATTACGTAAATTTTATATAAAAATATATAAACAGAATACACATTAAATAATGTAAATTCGTATCAAAATAAATAAACAAAATACCAATAAAATAATAAATTTGTATTTGTATTTGTAAATTTGTATTGAAATATATACAAAAATACATAAAAATTATTTGAGTTTGTATGAAAATAGATATTCAAAATACACATAAAACTAGGTAAATTTCTTTTGAAATATATATACAAAATACCCATAAAATATTGTAAATTTGTGTCAAAATATATAAACAAATACACATAAAATAACTTAAAATAACGTAAATATGTATCAAATATATATACAAAAAACACATTAAATAATGTAAATATGTATAAAAAAATATATACAAAACACAAATAAAATAATGTAAAGTCGTATCAAAATAAATACAGAAAATATTAATAAAATAATGTAAATTTGTATGAAAATTAAGATGCAAAATACCCATAAAATAACGCATTTTTTATAAAAGATACGAAAAAACATAAAATATTTGATTTTGTATTAAAATAAATAGATATACAAAATACACATAAAATAAGCTAAATTTGAATTGAAATATATATACAAAATACATAAAATAATGTAAATTTGTATCAAAATACTTATACACTTATACAAATACACATATAATAACGTAAATTTGTATAAAATATATAAACAAAATACACATTAAATAATGTAAATACGTATAAAAAAAATGTACAAAATACAGAAATAATCATGTAATTCGTATCAAAATAAATAGACAAAATACCAATAAAATAATGTAAATTTCTATGAGAAAACATATACAAAATACACATAATTAACGCAAATATCAATAAAAACATATATAATATAATATATTTTTATACATATTTAAAATATTTAATGTATATTTTGTATATATATTTTATCCAAATTTACGTTATTTTATATGTATTTGTTTATATATTTTCATACAAATTTACATTATTTTATGTGAGTTTTGTATATGTATTTCAATACAAATTTGCCTAACTTTATGTGTATTTTGCATATCTATTTTCAAACAAATTTAAATTATTTTTGTGTATTTTTGTATATATTTTTATACAAATTTTAGTTATTTTATTTGTTTTTTGTATATATATTTTCCTACAAATATACATTCTTTTATTGGAATTTTGTGTATTTATTTTTTTACGAATTTACATTATTTTATGTGTATTTTGTATATATATTTTTCTACGTATTTAAATTATTTTATGTGTATTTTATATATACATTTTCATAAAAATTTACGTTATTTTATTGTGTGTATTCGTATATATTTTGAAACAAATTTTATACAAATTTATGTTATTTTATGTGTATTTGTATATATATTTTCATACAAATTTATATTATTTCATGTGTATTCTTACATATGTTTTATTACAAATCTACCTTATTTTATGTTTATTTTGTATATTTATTTCATTCAATTTTATATTATTTAATGTGTATATTTGTATTTGTATTTAGGTTATTTTATGTGTGTTTTCTATATATATTTTCATCCAAAATTACATTATTTTATTGTTATTTTCTTAATTTAACTCGATACGAATTTAGATTATTTCATAGGTATTTTGTATACATATTTTTATACTCATTTACATTATCTAATGTGTGTTTTGTATATATTTTTTTATGCAAACTAATTTTATGTGCATTTTTGTACATATATTTTTATAGAAACTTAAAACGTTATTTTATGTGTATTTTGTATATGTTTTCTCATACAAATTTACATTATTTAATTAGTTTTTTGTTTATTTATTTTGATACGAATTACTTGATTATTTGTGTATTTTGTAAATAATTTTTTATACGGATTTACATTACTTAATGTGTATTTTGTTTATATATTTGTTTACAAATTTACGTTATAATATGTGTATTTGTTAAAAATATTTTGAAACGAATTTACTTTATTTTATGTATTTTCTATATATTTCAATTCAAATTTAGCTTATTTTGTGTGTATTTTGTATATCTATTTTCATACAAATTTAATTACTTTTGTGTATTTTTGTATATAGTTTTATACAAATTTACGTTATTTTATGTGCATTTTGTATATTTATATTTATACAAATACACATTCTCTTATTGGTATTTTGTTTATTTATATTTATACGAATTTACATTATTTTATGTGTATTTTTGATTCGTATTTACTTAATTTTATTTGTATTTTGTATATATATATTTATAGAAATCTACGTTATTTTATGTGTATTCGTATATATATTTTGAAATAAATTTACATTGATTTATATGTATTTTGCATATCAATTTCAATACAAATTAACTTATTGTATGTGCATTTTGTATATTTATTTTAATACAAATTCAAATATTTTATGTGTATTTTGGTATATATAATTTTATAAAAAACGTTATTTTATAGGTATTTTGCATCTTAGTTTTCATACAAATGTACATTATTTTATTAATATTCTGTGTATATATTTTGATACGATTTTATATTATACTATTTTTGTTTTGTATATATTTTTTTATACATATTTTCATTATTTAATGTGTATTTTTATATATATTTTATACAAATTAACGTTATTTTAAGTGTATTTGTTTATATCATTTCATTCAAATTTACATTATTTTAAGTATATTTTGTATATGTATTTAAATACAAATTTACCTAATTTTATGTGTATTTTGTATATTTATTTTCATACAAATTTAAATTATTTTTGTGTTTTTTTATATACATATAGAGTAAATTTCTATGAAAATATATATTCAAAATACATATAAATAATATATATCAATATATATATCAAATACACCTAAAAAAATGAAAATTCGTATCAAAATAAATAAACAAAATTCCGATAAAAGAACGTATATTTGTAAGAAAATAAATATACAAAATATACATAAAATTACGAAAATTTGCATAAAAATATATACAAAAAAACAAAAAAATAAATTTCAATTTGTATGAAAATAGATATACAAAATACACATATAATTAGTTAAATTTGTATTTAAATACATGTACAAAATACACATAAAATAATGTAAATTTGAAAGAAAATATATAAACAAATATACTTATAATAACGTAAATTTGTATGAAATATATATACAAAATACACATTAAATAATGTAAATATGTATAAAAAAATATATACAAAACACAAATAGAATAATGTAAAATCGTATCAAAATATATACACAGAATATTAATAAAATAATGTAAATTTGTATGAAAATTAAGATGCAAAATACCTATAAAATAACGCATTTTTTATAAATTTATTGATACCAAAATACACATAAAATATTTGAATTTGTATCAAAATAAATATACAAAATGCACATACAATAAGGTAAATTTGTATTGAAATAGATATGCAAAATACATATAAAATAATGTAAATTTGTTTCAAAATATATATGCGAATACACATTAACATACATTATTTTATGTGTATTTTGTACATATATTTTTTTACAAATCTACCTTATTTTATGTTTATTTTGTATGTGTATTTTCTATATTTATATTTATCCAAATACACATTCTTTTATTGGTATTTTGTTTATTTATTTTAATTCGAATTTACATTATTTTATGTGTATTTTGTATACATTTTTTATACGTATTTACCTAATTTTATGTGTATTTTGTATCTATATTTTTATAGAAATCTACGTTTTTTTATTTGTATTCGTATATATTTTTTGGAACAAATTTACATTGTTTTAAATGTATTTTTGCATATCTCTTTCAATACAAAATTACCTAATTGTATGTGCATTTTGTATATTTATTTCAATACAAATTTAAATATTTTATGTGTATTTTGGTATATATATTTTTATAAGAAATGCGCTATTTTATGGGAATTTTGCATCTTTATTTTCATACAAATTTACATTATTTTATTAATATTCGGTGTATTTATTTTGATACGATTTTACATTATTCTATTTTTTTTTTGTATATACTTTTTTATACATATTTACATGATTTAATGTGTATCTTGCATATATATTTTATACAAATTTATTATCTATTATCTATTTTCAGACAACTACTGATTCTTTTCATGATATTTTGTTTATTTATTTTGACACGAATTTACATTATTTGATATGTATTTTGTATATATATTTTTATACGTATTTACATAATTTCATATGTATTTTGTATATATATTCCTATAGAAATCTACTTTATTTTATGTGTATTCGTATATATATTTTGAAACAAATTTACATTGTTTTATATGTATTTTTGCATATCTCTTTCAATACAAGTTTACCTTATTGTATGTGCATTTTGTATATTTATTTCAATACAAATTTAAATATTTTATATGTATTTTCGTATATATATTTTTATAAGAAATGCGCTATTTGATGGGAATTTTGCATCTTTATTTTCATACAAATTTACATTATTTGATAAAATAAAGATGCAAAATAGCCATAAAATAACGCATTTTTTATAAAAATATATATACCAAAATACACATAAAATATTAAAATTTGTATTAAAATAAATATAAAAATTGCACATACTGTAAGGTAAATTTGTATTGAAATAGATATGCAAAATACATATAAAACAATGTAAATTTGTTTCAAAATATATATACGAATACACATAAAATAACATTGATTTCTATAAAAATATACAAAAAAATACACATAAAATGAAGTAAATACGTATAAAAAAAATGAATACAAAATACACATAAAAATCGTATCAAAATAAATAAACAAAATACCAGTAAAAGACAGTGTATTTGTATAAATATAAATATACAAAATACACATAAAATATCGTAAATTTGTATAAAACTATATACAAAAATACACAGAAGTTATTAAATTTGTATGAAAATATATATACAAAATACAGCTAAAATAAGCTAAATTTCAATTGAAATGTACATAGAAAATACATAAAATAATATAAATCTGTATCATAATATTTATACAAATACATATAATAACGTAGATTTGTTTAAAAATATATAAACAAAATACTCATTAAGTAATGTAAATACGTATAAAAAATATGTACAAAATACACATATAATGTAATTCGTATCAAAATAAATAAACAAAATAGCAATAAAATAATGTAAATTTGTATGAGAAAACATATACAAATAACGCAAATTTCTATAAAAATATATGTACAAAAATGCAAATAAAATGAAGTAAATTTGCATAAAAATATATATACAAAACACACACTAAATAATGTAAATGCGTACATAAAATAACTTTAATTTGTATAAAACTATATAGAAAAATACACAAAAATAATTTAAATTTGTTTGAAAAGAAATATACAAAATACACATAAAATTAGGTAAATTTGTATTGAAATACATATACAAAATACACATCAAATAATGTAAATTTGAATGAAAATATATAAACAAATACACTTAAAATAACGTAAATTTGTATAAAATATATATGCAAGATACACATTAAATAATGTAAATGGGGATAAAAAATATATACAAAAAACAAATATATAATGTAAAATCGTATCAAAATAAATACACAGAATATCAATAAAATAATGTAAATTTGTATGAAAATAAAGATGCAAAATTCCCAAAAATTATCGCATTTTTTGTAAAAATATATATACCAAAATACACATAAAATATTTAAATTTGTATTGAAATAAATATACAAAATGCATATACAGTAAGGTAAAATTGTATTGAAAGAGATATTCAAAAATACATATAAAACAATGTAAATTTGTTTCAAAATATATATACGAATACACATAAAATAAAGTAGATTTCTATAGAAATATATATACAAAATACATATGAAATTATGTAAATACGTATAAAAATATATATACAAAATACATATCAAATAATGTAAATTCGTGTCAAAATAAATAAACAAAATATCATGAAAAGGATGTGTATTTGTATGAAAATAGATAAAAGATAATAAATTTGTATAAAATATATATGCAAGATACACATTAAATAATGTAAATATGTATAAAAAAGTATATACAAAAAAAAAATAGAATAATGTAAAATCGTATCAAAATAAATACACCGAATATAAATATAAATATAAATATACTAAATACACATACAAAATAAACATAAAATAAGGTAGATTTGTAATAAAATATATGTACAAAATACACATAAAATAATGTAAATTTATATGAAAATATATACAAATACACATAAAATACCATGAATTTGTATAAAAATATATATTCAAAATAAATATTAAATAATGTAAAAGCGTATAAAAATATATATACAAAGTACATATAAAATGAAAATTAAGATGCAAAATACCTATAAAATAACGCATTTTTTATAAAATTATTGATACCATAATACACATAAAATATTTGATCTTGTATTAAAATAAATATACAAAATGCACATACAATAAGGTAAATTTGTATTGAAATAGATATGCAAAATACATATAAAATAATGTAAATTTGTTTCAAAATATATATACGAATACACATAAAATAACGTAGATTTCTATAAAAATACATATACAAAATACACATAAAATTAAGTAAATACGTATAAAAAAATGTATACAAAATACACATAAAATAATGTAAATCCGTATAAATGTAAATAAACAATATACCAATAATAGAATGTGTATTTGTATAAATATAAATATACAAAATGCACATAAAATAACGTAAATTTATATAAAACTATATACATAAAATAGCGCAAATTTCTTTAAAAATATATGTACAAAAATGAACATTAAATAAATTTGCATAAAAATATATATACAAAACACACATTAGATAATGTAAATGAGTATAAAAATATGTATACAAAATACCTATGAAATAATTTAAAGTCGTATCGAGTTACATTAAGAAATACCAATCAAATAATGTAATTTTGGATGAAAATATATATACAAAATACACTTAAAATAACCTAAATACAAATACAAATATACACATAAAATAATTTAAAATTGAATGAAATAAATATACAAAATAAACATAAAATAAGGTAAATTTGTAATGAAATATAAGAAAAAATACACATAAAATAATATAAATTTGTATGAAAATATATATACAAATACACATTAAATAACATGAATTTGTATAAAATTTGTATCAAAATATATACTTATACACACAATAAAATAACGTAATTTTTTTTGAAAATGTATATACAAAATACACATAAAATAATTTAAATACGTAGAAAAATATATATACAAAAAACACATAAAATAATGTAAATATGTATGAAAATATATAAACAAATATACATAAAATAATATAAATTTGGATAAAATATATATACAAAATGAACATTAAATAAAGTAAATATGTATAAAAAAATATATCGAATCAAAATAAATAAACAGAATATCAATAAAGTAATGTACATTTGTATGAAAATAAAGATGCAAAATATCCATATAATAACGCATATTTGCATAAAAATATATATACAAAAATACATATAAAATAATTAAATTTGTATTAAAATAAATATACAAAATGCACGTACAATAAAGTAAATTTGTATTGAAATAGATATGCAAAATACACATTAATAATGTAAATTTGTATCAAAATATATATACGAATACTCATAAAATAGAGTAAATTTCTATGAAAATATACATACAAAATAGATATACAAAATACACATATAACTAGTTAAATTTGTATTTAAATACATGTACAAAAAACACATAAAATAATGTAGATTTGTATGAAATGAAAACAAATACATTTTATATCAAATATATATACAAAATAAAAAATAAAAATAAAAATCATATCAAAATAAATACACAGAATATCAATAAAATAATGTAAATTTGTATGAAAATAAAGATGCAAAATACCCATAAATAAAGCATATTTTATAAAATACATATACAAAATACACATAGATTAATCAAATTTGTATAAAAATTAATATACAAAATGCACATACAATAAGGTAAATTTGTATTGAAAAAATATGCAAAATACACATAATACTATGTAAATTTGTTTCAAAATATATATACGAATACACATAAAATAACGCAGATTTCTATAGAAATATATATACAAAATACGCTTGAAATAATGTAAATACGTATAAAAATATATATACAAAATACACATTAAATAATGTTAATTCGTGTCAAAATAAATAAACAAAATATCATGAAAAGAATGTGTATTTGTATGAAAATAGATATACAAAATACACATAAAATAACCTAAATTTGTATAAAACCATAAACAAAAATACACAAAAATAATTTAAACTTGTATGAAAATAAATATACAAAAAACATATAAAATTAGGTAAATTTGTATTGAAATACATATACAAAATACACATAAGATAATGTAAATTTGAATGAAAATATATAAACATATAGGCTTAAAATAACTTAAATTTGTATCAAATTTATATACAAAAAACACATTAAATAATGTAAATATGTATAAAAAAAAATATATACAAAACACAAATAAAATAATGTAAAATCGTATCAAAATAAATACAGAAAATATTAATAAAATTATGTCAATTTGTGTGAAAATTAAGATGCAAAATACCCATAAAATAACGCATTTTTTATAAAAATATATATACGAAAAAACATAAAATATTTGATTTTGTATTAAAATAAACAGATATACAAAATGCTCATAAAATAAGCTAAATTTGAATTGAAATATATATACAAAATACATAAAATAATGTAAATTTGTATCAAAATACTTATACACTTATACAAATACACATATAATAACGTAAATTTGTATAAAAATATATAAACAAAATACACATTAAATAATGTAAATATGTATAAAAAAAATGTACAAAATACACAAATAATCATGTAATTCGTAACAAAATAAATAGACAAAATATCAATAAAATAATGTAAATTTCTATGAGAAAATATATACAAAATACATAAATAACATAAATATCAATAAAATATATATTATATAATATATTTTATACATATTTAAAACATTTAATGTATATTTTGTATATATATTATCAAATTTACGTTATTTTATATGTATTTGTTTATATATTTTCATACAAATTTACATTATTTTATGTAGTATTGTATATGTATTTCAATACAAATTTGCCTAACTTTATGTGTATTTTGCATATCTATTTCAAAAAATTTAATTATTTTGTGTATTTTTGTATATATTTTATACAAATTTTAGTTATTTTATTTGTTTTTTATATATTTCTAAATATACATTCTTTTATTGGAATTTTGTGTATTTAATTTTTACAATTTACATTATTTTATGTGTATTTTGTATATATATTTTCTACGTATTTAAATTATTTTATGTGTATTTATATATACATTTTCATAAAATTTACGTTATTTTATTGTGTGTATTCGTATATATTTTGAAACAAATTTTATACAAATTCATGTTATTTTATGTGTACTTGTATATATATTTTCATACAAATTTATATTATTTTTTGTATTCTTACATATATTTTATTACAAATTTACCGTATTTTATGTTTATATTGTATAATTATTTCATTTAATATAATCAAATTTAAATTTATTGTATATGCATTTTATATATTAATTTATACAAATTTAATTATTCTATGTGTATTTTTCTATAAGTATTATTATAAAAATACTTTATTTTATGGGTATTTTGCATCTTTATTTCATACAAATTTACGTTATTTTATTGATATTCTGCTCATTCATTTGATACGATTTGACATTATTCTATGTATTTTGTATATATTTTCATACAAATTTACGTTATTTTATGTGTATTTGCTTATATATTTTGACACAAATTTACAATATTTTATGGTATTTTATATATATATTTCAAAGAAATTTACCTAGTTTTATATGTATTTTGAATATCTATTTTCATACAAACTCAAATTATTTTATGTATTTATGTATATATTTCAATACAATTTAGAGTTATGTATATTTTCTAAATCTATTTTCATTCAAATATATATTATTTTACTATTTTGTTGATTTATATTGATATGAATTTACATTATTTTATATGTACTTTATATATATATTTTATACATTTACATTATTTAATATTTATTTTGAATATATAATTTTAAACAAATTTATGGTATTTTATGTGTATTTGTATATATATTTTCATATAAATTTACATTATTTTATGTGTATTTTATTATATTTTATTACAAATGTACCTTATTTTATGTTTATTTTGTATGTGTATTTTGTACATTTATATTTATACAAATACACATTCTTTTATTGGTATTTTGTTTATTTATTTTTTTTCGAATTTACATTATTTTATGTGTATTTTGTTTAAATTTTTTATACGTATTTCTTAATTTTATGTGTATTTTGTATATATATTTTATAGAAATCTACGTTATTTTATGTGTATTCATATATTTTGAAAAAATTTACATTGTTTTATATGTACAATAAAGTAAATTTGTATTGAAATAGATATGCAAAATACATATAAAACAATGTAAATTTGTTTCAAAATATATATACGTATACACATAAAATAACGTAGAGTTTTATAAAAATATATATACAAAATACACATAAAATGAAGTAAATACGTATAAAAAGTGTATACAAAATACACATAAAATAATGTAAACTCATATCAAAATAAATAAACAAAATACCAATAAAAGAATGTGAATTTGTATAAATATAAATATACAAAATACACATAAAATAACGTAAATTTATATAAAACTATATACAAAAATACACAGAAGTAATTAAATTTGTATGAAAATATATACAAAATACACACAAAATAAGCTAAATTTGAATTGAAATATATATACAAAATACATGAAATAAAGTAAATTTGAATCATAATATTTATTCAAATACACATATAATAACGTAAATTTGTCTGAAAATATATAAACAAAATACATATTAAATAATGTAAATACGTATAAAAAAATATGTACAAAATACACATATAATCATGTAATTCGTATCAAAATAAATAAACAAAATACCAATAAAATAATATAAATTAGTATAAGTAAACGTGTATAAATATAAATGTACAAAATACACGTACAAAATAAACATAAAATAAGGTAAATTTGTAATGAAATATATGTACAAAATACACATAAAATAATGTAAATTTATATGAAAATATATACAAATACATAAAATACCATGAATTTGTATAAAATTATATATTCAAATAAATATTAAATAATGTAAATGCGAATAAAAATATATATAAAAAGTACATATAAAATAATGTAAATTCGTAACAATATAAATCAACAAAATACCAATAAAATAATATATATTTGAATGAAAATAGATTTACAAAATTCACATAACCTAACTAAAATTTGTATTGAAATATATACAAAAATACATATAAATAATTTGACTTTGTATGAAAATAGATATTCAAAATACACATAAAACTAGGTAAATTTTTTTGAAATATATACAAAATACCCATAAAATATTTTAAATTTGTGTCAAAATATATAAACAAATACACATAAAATTACGTAAATTTGTATAGAAAATATATACAAAATACACAGAATAATGTCAAATCGTATCAAAATGAATGAGCAGAATATCAATAAAATAACGTAAATTTGTATGAAAATAAAAGATGCAAATACCCATAAAATAAAGCATATTTTATAAAAATACATATACAAAATACACATAGAATAATTAAATTTGTATTAAAATTAATATACAAAATGCATATACAATAGGTAAATTTGTATTGAAAAATATGCAAAATACACATAAAAGTGTAAATTTGTTTAAAATCTATATAATGGTTAATACATAATATAACGTAGATTTCTATAGAAATATACGTTATATTATATATATATACAAAATACATTAAATAATTTAAATTCTCGTCAAAATAGATAAACAAAATATCAATAAAAGAATGTGTATTTGTATGAAAATAGATATAAAAAATACTCATAAAATAACCTAAGTTTGTATAAAAACTATATACAAAAATACACAAAAATAATTTAAATTTGTATGAAAATAAATATACAAAATACACATAAAATTAGGTAAATTTGTATTGAAATACATATACAAAATACATAAAATATGGAAATTTGAATGAAAATATGTAAACATATGCACTTAAAATAACGTAAATTTGTATCAAATATATATATAAAATATTAAATAATGTAGATATGTATAAAAAATATATACAAAACACAAATAGAATAATGTAAAATCGTATGAAAATAAATACACAGAATATTAATAAAATAATGTAAATTTGTATGAAAATAAAGATGCAAAATACCCATAAAATAACGCATTTATAAAATATATATACCAAAATACATGAAAAAATTAATTTGAATTAAAATAAATATACAAAATGCACATACAATTAGGTAAATCTGTATTGAAATAGATATGCAAAATACATATAAAACAATGTAAATTTGTTTCAAAATATATATACGGATACACATAAACTAACGTAGATTTGTATAAAATATATATACAAAATACATGTGCATTTTGTATATTAATTTTAATACAAATTTGATTAATCTATGTGTATTTTTGTATATGTATTTTATAAAATATGCTTTATTTTATGGGTATTTGCATCTTATATTCATACAAATTTACATTATTTTATTGATATTCTGTGTATTTATTTTGATATGATTTTACATTATTCTATGTATTTGTATATATTTTATATAAAATATATTTGTTTTCATTTCATACAAATCTACATTATTTTTATGTGTTTTTTTACATGTATTTAAATACAAATTTAACTAGTTATATGTGTATTTTGTATATCTATTTGTATGTATATTTTCATAGAAATTTACTCTATTTTATGAGTATTCGTATATATATTTTGATACAAATTTACATTATTAATGTGCATTTTGCATATCTATTTCAATACAAATTTACTTTATTAGCGTGCATTTTGTATATTTATTTTAATACAAATTTAATTATTTTATATGTATTTTGTATATATATTTTTATGCAAATATGCGTTATTATATGAATATTTTGCATCTTTATTTTCACACAAATTTACATTATTTTATTGATATTCTCTTTATTTATTTTGATACGATTTAACATTATTCTCTGTGTTTTTAGTATGTATTTATATATATATATATATATATATATATATATATATATATATATATATATATATATATATATATATATATATATATATATATATATATATATATATATATATATATATATATATATATATATATATATATATATATATATATATATATATATATATATATATATATATATATATATATATATATATTTACATTATTTAATGTTCATTTGTATATATATTTTATCCAAATTTACATTATTTTATGTATTTGTTTATACATTTCACATACTTACATTATTTTATGTGTTTTGTATATATATTTTCTCACGTATTTAAATTATTTTTATGTGTATTTTGTATATACATTTTCATAAAAAAATTACGTTATTTTATTGTGTGTATAAGTATATATTTTGAAACAAATTTAATACAAATTCATGTTATATAATGTGTATATGTATATATATTTTCACACAAATTTATTTTATTTGATGAGTATTTTTACATCTTTATCATTACAAATTTAATTTATTTTATGTTTATTTTATATATATATTTCATTCAATTTTAAATTATTTTATGTGTATATTTGTATTTGTATTTAGGTTATTTTATGTATTTTGTATATATTTTCATCTCAAAATTACATTACTTTATTGATATTTTCAATTTAATTCGATACGAATTTAGATTATTTCACAGGTATTTTGTATACATATTTTTATACTCATTTACATTATCTAATGTGTGTTTTTTATATATTTTTATGCAAATTTATCTAATGCTCATTTTTTGTACATATATTTTTATAGAAATTTGCGTTATTTTATGTATATAGTTTTATATAAATTTACGTTATTTTTTGTGCATTTTGAATATTTATATTTATACAAATACACATTCTTTTATAGGTATATTGTTTATTTACATTTATACGAAATTACATTATTTTATGTGTATTTTGTATACATTTTTTTATACGTATTTACTTAATATTATGTGTATTTTGTATATGTATTTTTATAGAAATCTACGTTATTTTATGTGTATTCGTATATATATTTTGAACCAAATTTACATTATTTTATATGTATTTTGCATATCTATTTCAATACAAATTTACCTTATTGTATGTGCATTTTGTATATTTATTTTAATACAAGTTCAAATATTTTATGTGTATTTTGGTATCAATAATTTTATAAAAAATGCGTTATTTTATAGGTATTTTGCATCTTAATTTTCATTTTATATGTACTTTGTATATTTATTTTTATACGCTCTTACATTATTTAATATTTATTTTGAATATATATTTTTTTACAAATTCATGGTATTTTATGTGTATTTGTATATATATTTTCATATAAATTTACATTATTGTATGTGTATTTTGTACATATATTTTATTACAAATCCACCTTTTTTTATGTTTATTTTGTATGTGTATTTTGTATATTTATATTTATCCAAATACACATTCTTTTATTGGTATTTTGTTTATTTATTTTAATTCGAATTTACATTATTTTATGTGTATTTTGTATACATTTTTTTATACGTATTTACTTAATTTTATGTGTATTTTGTATATATATTTTTATAGAAATCTACGTTTTTTTATTTGTATTCGTGTATATATTTTGATACAAATTTACATTGTTTTATATGTATTTTTGCATATCTCTTTCAATACAAATTTACCTTATTGTATGTGCATTTTGTATATTTATTTCAATACAAATTAAAAATTTGATGTCTATTTTGGTATATATATTTTTATAAGAAATGCGCTATTTTATGGGAATTTTGCATCTTTATTTTCATACAAATTCACATTATTTTATTAATATTCGGTGTATTTATTTTGATACGATTTTACATTATTCTATTTGTTTTTTGTATATACTTTTTTTATACATATTTACATTATTTAATGTGTATCTTGCATATATATTTCATACAAATTTATTATCTATTATTTATTTTCATACAAATACACATTCTTTTCATGATATTTTGTTTATTTATTTTGACACGAATTTACCAAGATATGTATTTTGTACATATATTTTTATACGTATTTACATAATTTCATGTGTATTTTGTATATATATTTCTATAGAAATCTACGTTATTTTATGTGTATTCGTATATATATTTTGACACAAATTTACTTTGTTTGATATGTATTTTTAAATATCTCTTTCAATACATATTTACCTTACTGTATATGCATTTTGTATATTTATTTCAATAAAAATTGTGTATTTTGTTATATATATTTTTTTAAAAAATGCGCTATTTTACTGGAATTTTGCATCTTTCTTTTCATACAAATTTACATTATTTTATTGATATTCTGTGTATTTATATTGATAGGATTTTACATTATTCTCTTTCTTTTTTTGTATATATTTTTTTATACACATTTACATTATTTAATGTGTATCTTGCATATATATTTTATACAAATTTACGTTATTTTAAGTGTATTTGTTTATATATTTTCATTCAAATTTACATTATTTTATTTGTATTTTGTATATGTATTTCAATACAAATTTACCTAATTTTATGTGTATTTTGTATATTTCTTTTCATACAAATTTTAAATATTTTTGTGTATTTTTGTATATAGTTTTATACAAATTTAGGTTATTTTATGTACGCATTTACATTATTTAATGTGTGTTTTGTATATGTATTTTTATGCAAATTTACTTTATTTTATGTGCATTTTTGTACATATATTTTTTTAGAAATTTGCGTTATTTAATGTGTATTTGTATATGTTTTCTCATACAAATTTACATTATTTTAATGCTATTTTGTTTATTTATTTTGATACGAATGAAAATATATATACAAAATATACATAAAATAAACTAAATTTGTATTGAAATATATATACAAAATACATAAAATAATGTAAATTTGTATCAAAATATTTAAACAGATGCGCATAAAATAACGTAAATTTGTTTTAAAATATACAAAATACACATTAAATAATGTAAATATGTATAAAAAAATATATAAAAAAACAAATAGAATAATGTAAAATCGTATCAAAATAAATACACAGAATATTATTAAAACAATGTAAATTTGTATGAAAATAAAGATGCAAAATACCCATTAAATAACGCATTTTTTATGAAAATATATATACCAAAATACACATGAAAAAATGAATTTGTATTAAAATAAATATACAAAATACACATACAATAATTGATATAGATATGCAAAATACATATAAAACAATGTAAATTTGTTTCAAAATATATATACGAATACACATAAAATAACGTAGATTTGTATAAAAATATATATACAAAATACACATAAAATTAAGTAAATACGTAAAAAAAAATGTATACAAAATACACGTAAAATAATGTAAATTCGTATCAAAATAAATAAACAAAATACCAATAAAAGAATGTGTATTTGTATAAATATAAATATACAAAATACACATAAAATAAGGTAAATTTGTATAAAACTATATACAAAAATACACAAAAGTAATTAAATTCGTATGAATATAGATATACAAAATACAGATAAAATAAGCTAAATTTGAATTGAAATGTATATACAAAATACATAAAATAATGTAAATTTGTATCAAAATATTTATAAAAATACATATAATAACGTAAATCTGTTTAAAAATAAATAAACAAAATACACATTAAGTAATGTAAATACGTATAAAAAATATGTACAAAATACACATATAATCATGTAATTCGTATCAAACTAAATAAACAAAATATCAATAAAATAATGTAAATTTGTATGAGAAAACATATACAAATACATATAAAATAACGCTAATTTCTATAAAAATATATGTCCAAAAATGAACGTAAAATAAAGTAACTTTGGATAAAAATATATATACAAAACACACATTAAATAATATAAATGCGTACGTAAAATAACCTAAATTTGTATAAAACTATATACAAAAATACACAAAAATAATTTAAATTTGTATGAAAAGAAATATACAAAATACACATAAAATTAGGTTAATTTGTATTGAAATACATATACAAAATACACATAAAATAATGTAAATTTGAAAGAAAATATATAAACAAATACACATATAATAACGTAAATTTGTATGAAATATATATACAAAATACACATTAAATAATGTAAATATGTACAAAAAAATATATACAAAACACAAATAGAATAATGTAAAATCGTATCAAAATATATACAGAGAATATTAATAAAATAATGTAAATTTGTATGAAAATTAAGATGCAAAATACCTACAAAAATAACGCATTTTTTATAAAAATTATTGATACCAAAATACACATAAAATATTTGAACTTGTATTAAAATAAATATACAAAATGCACATACAATAAGATAAATTTGTATTGAAATAGATATGCAAAATACATATAAAATAATGTAAATTTGTTTCAAAATATATATACGAATTCACATAAAATAACGTAGATTTCTATAAAAATACATATACAAAATACACATAAAATTAAGTAAATACGTATAAAAAAATGTATACAAAATACACATAAAATAATGTAAATTCGTATAAATGTAAATAAACAATATACCAATAAAAGAATGTGTATTTGTATAAATATAAATATACAAAATGCACATAAAATAACGTAAATTTATATAAAACTATATGCATAAAATAACGCAAATTTCTATAAAAATATATGTACAAAAATGAACATTAAATAAATTTGCTTTTAACATATATACAAAACACACATTAGATAATGTAAATGAGTATAAAAATATGTATACAAAATACCTATAAAATAATCTAAATTCGTATCGAATTAAATTAAGAAATACCAATAAAATAATGTAATTTTGGATGAAAATATATATACAAAATACACATAAAATAACCTAAATACAAATACAAATATACACATAAAATAATTTAAAATTGAATGAAATAAATATACAAAATAAACATAAAATAAGGTAAATTTGTAATGAAATATATGAAAAAATACACATAAAATAATATAAATTTGTATGAAAATATAAATACAAATACACATTAAATAACTTGAATTTGTATAAAATTTGTATCAAAATATATACTTATACACACAATAAAATAACGTAATTTTTTTATGAAAATGTATATACAAAATACACATAAAATAATTTAAATACGTAGAAAAATATATATACAAAAAACACATATAATAATGTAAATATGTATGAAAATATATAAACAAATACACATAAAATAATGTAAATTTCGATAAAATATATATACAAAATGAACATTAAATAATGTAAATATGTATAAAAAAAATATATACAAAAAACACATAGAATAATGTTAAATCGTATCAAAATAAATAAAGAAAATATCAAAAAAATAATGTAAATTTGTATGAAAATAAAGATGCAAAATATCCATATAATAACGCATATTTGCATAAAAATATATATACAAAAATACATATAAAATAATTAAATTTGTATTAAAATAAATATACAAAATGCACGTACAATAAAGTAAATTTGTATTTAAATAGATATGCAAAATACACATTAATAATGTAAATTTGTATTAAAATATATATACGAATACTCATAAAATAGACTAAATTTCTATGAAAATATACATACAAAATAGATATACAAAATACACATATAACTAGTTAAATTTGTATTTAAATATATGTACAAAAAACACATCAAATAATGTAGATTTGTATGAAATGAAAACAAATACATTTTATATAAAATATATATATCAATAAAATAATGTAAATTTGTATGAAAATAAAGATGCAAAATACCCATAAAATAAAGCATATTTTTATAAAAATACATATACAAAAATACACATAGATTAATCAAATTTGTATTAAAATTAATATACAAAATGCACATACAATAAGGTAAATTTGTATTGAAAAAATATGCAAAATACACATAAAACAATGTAAATTTGTTTCAAAATATATATACGAATACACATAAAATAACGCAGATTTCTATAGAAATATATATACAAAATACACTTGAAATAATGTAAATACGTATAAAAATATATATATACAAAATACACATTAAATAATGTTAATTCGTGTCAAAATAAATAAACAAAATATCATGAAAAGAATGTGTATTTGTAAGAAAATAGATATACAAAATACACATAAAATAACCTAAATTTGTATAAAACTATAAACAAAAATACACAAAAATAATTTAAACTTGTATGAAAATAAATATACAAAAAATATATAAAATTAGGTAAATTTGTATTGAAATACATATACAAAATACACATAAAATAATGGAAATTTCCAAAAATCCAAAAATACGAATTTAGATTATTTCATAGGTATTTTGTATACATATTTTTATACTCATTTACATTATCTAATGTGTGTTTTGTATATATTTTTTTATGCAAACTAATTTTATGTGCCTTTTTGTACATATATTTTTATTGAAACTTAAAACGTTATTTTATGTGTATTTTGTATATGTTTTCTCATACAAATTTACATTATTTAATTAGTTTTTTGTTTATTTATTTTGATACGAATGACTTGATTATTTGTGTATTTTGTAAATATTTTTTTATACGTATTTACATTACTTAATGTGTATTTTGTTTATATATTTTTTTACAAATTAACGTTATTATATGTGTATTTGTTAAAAATATTTTGAAACGAATTTACTTTATTTTATGTATTTTGTATATATATTTTAATTCAAATTTAGCTTATTTTGTGTGTATTTTGTATATCTATTTTCATACAAATTTAATTACTTCTGTGTATTTTTGTATATAGTTTTATACAAATATACGATATTTTAGGTGCATTTTCTATATTTATATTTATACAAATACACACTCTCTTATTGGTATTTTGTTTATTTATATTTATACGAATTTACATTATTTTATGTGTATTTTGTATACATTTTTGATTCGTATTTACTTAATTTTATTTGTATTTTGTATATATATATATATATATATATATATATATATATATATATATATATATATATATATATATATATATATATATATATATATAGATATATATATATATATATATATATATATATATATATATATATATATATATATATATATATATTTATAGAAATCTACGTTATTTTATGTGTATTCGTATATATATTTTGAAACATATTTACATTGTTTTATATGTATTTTGCTTATCTTTTTCAATACAAATTTACCTTATTGTATGGGCATTTTGTATATTTATTTTAATACAAATTCAAATATTTTATGTGTATTTTGGTATATATAATTTTATAAAAAATGTGTTATTTTATAGGTATTTTGCATCTTAGCATTCATACAAATGTACATTATTTTATTAATATTCTGTGTATATATTTTGATACGATTTTATATTATACTATTTGTGTTTTGTATATATTTTTTTATACATATTTTCATTATTTAATGTGTATTTTTTATATATATTTTATACAAATTAACGTTATTTTAAGTGTATTTGTTTATATATTTTCATTCAAATTTACATTATTTTAAGTGTATTTTGTATATGTATTTCAATACAAATTTACCTAATTTTATGTGTATTTTGTATATTTATTTTCATACAAATTTAAACAATTTTTTTGTTTTTTGGATAAACATATAGAGTAAATATCTATGAAAATATATATTCAAAATACATATAAAATTATGTAAATAAGTATAAAAATATATATATCAAATACACCTAAAAAAATGAAAATTCGTATCAAAATAAATAAACAAAATTCAGATAAAAGAACGTATATTTGTAGGAAAATAAATATACAAAATACACATAAAATTACTAAAATTTGAATAAAAATATATACAAAAATACAAAAAAATAAATTTCAATTTGTATGAAAATAGATATACAAAATACACATATAATTATTTAAATTTGTATTTAAATACATGTACAAAATACACATAAAATAATGTAAATTTGTATGAAATGAAAACAAATACACATAAAATAACGTACATTTGTATAAAATAGATATACAAAATATACATAGAATAATATAAATCCGTATCAAAATAAATACACAGAATATCAATAAAATAATGTAATTTTGTATGAGAATAAAGATGCAAAATACCCATAAAATAAAACATATTTTTTTAAAAATACATATAAAAAAATACACATAGAATAATTAAATTTGTATTAAAACTAATATACAAAATGCACGTACAATAAGAAATTTGTATTGAAAAAATATACAAAATGCACATAAAAGTGTAAATTTGTTTAAAAATCTATATACGAATACACATAAAATAACATAGATTTCTATAGAAATATATATACAAAATACACATGAAATGATGTAAATACGTATAAAAATATATATATACAAAATACACATTAAATAATTTAAATTCTCGTCAAAATAAATAAACAAAATATCAATAAAAGAATGTGTATTTGTATGAAAATAGATATACAAAATACTCATAAAATAACCTAAGTTTGTATAAAACTATATACAAAAATACACAAAAATAATTTAAATTTGTATGAAAATAAATATACAAAATACACATAAAATTAAGTAAATTTTCGTACAAAATACACATAAAATAATGGAAGTTTGAATGAAAATATATAAACATATACACTTAAAATAACGTAAATTTGTATCAAATATATATACAAAATACTAATTAAATAATGTAAATATGTATAAAAAAAATAGATACAAAACACAAATAGAATAATGTAAAATCGTATTAAAATAAATACACAGAATATTAATAAAATAATGTAAATTTGTATGAAAATAAAGATGCAAAATAGCCATAAAATAACGCATTTTTTATAAAAATATATACCAAAATACACATAAAATATTAAAATTTGTATTAAAATAAATATAAAAAATGCACATACTGTAAGGTAAATTTGTATTGAAATAGATATGCAAAATACATACAAAACAATGTAAATTTGTTTCAAAATATATATACGAATACACATAAAATAACGTAGATTTCTATAAAAATATATACAAAATACACATAAAATGAAGTAAATACGTATAAAAAAATGAATACAAAATACACATAAAAATCGTATCAAAATAAATAAACAAAATACCAGTAAAAGAAAGTGTATTTGTATAAATATAAATATACAAAATACACATAAAATATCGTAAATTTGTATAAAACTATATACAAAAAAGTTATTAAATTTGTATGAAAATATATATACAAAATACAGCTAAAATAAGCTAAATTTGAATTGAAATGTACATACAAAATACATAAAATAATGTAAATCTGTATCAAAATATTTATACAAATACATATAATAACGTAGATTTGTTTAAAAATATATAAACAAAATACACATTAAGTAATGTAAATACGTATAAAAAATATGTACAAAATACATATATAATCATGTCATTCGTATCAAAATAAATAAACAAAATAGCAATAAAATAATGTAAATTTGTATGAGAAAACATATACAAATAACACAAATTTCTATAAAAATATATGTACAAAAATGCACATAAAATAAAGTAAATTTGCATAAAAATATATATACAAAATACACACTAAATAATGTAAATTCGTACATAAAATAACCTAAATTTGTATAAAACTATATACAAAAATACACAAAAATAATTTAAATTTGTTTGAAAAGAAATATACAAAATACACATAAAATTAGGTAAATTTGTATTGAAATACATATACAAAATACACATCAAATAATGTAAATTTGAATGAAAATATATAAACAAATACACTTAAAATAACGTAAATTTGTATAAAATATATATGCAGGATACACATTGAATAATGTAAATGTGTACAAAAAAATATATACAAAGAACAAATAGAATAATGTAAAATCGTATCAAAATAAATACACAGAATATCAATAAAATAATGTAAATTTGTATGAAAAAAAAGATTCAAAATTCCCAAAAATTATCGCATTTTTTATAAAAATATATAAACAAAAATACACATAAAATATTTAAATTTGTATTGAAATAAATATACAAAATACATATACAGTAAGTTAAATTTGTATTGAAAGAGATATTCAAAAATACATATAAAACAATGTAAATTTGTTTCAAAATATATATACGAATACACATAAAATAAAGTAGATTTCTATAGAAATATATATACAAAATACATATAAAATTATGTAAATACGTATAAAAATATATATACAAAATACATATCAAATAATGTAAATTCGTGCCAAAATAAATAAACAAAATATCATGAAAAGAATGTGTATTTTTATGAAAATAGATAATAGATAATAAATTTGTATAAAATATATATGCAAGATACACATTAAATAATGTAAATATGTATAAAAAAGTATATACAAAAAAAAAATAGAATAATGTAACATCGTATCAAAATAAATACACCGAATATTAATAAAATAATGTAAATTTGTATGAAAATAAAGATGCAAAATTCCCATAAAATAGCGCATTTCTTATAAAAATATATATACCAAAATACACATAAAATATTTAAATTTGCATTGAAATAAATATACAAAATGCTCATACAATAAGGTAAATTTGTATTGAAAGAGATATGCAAAAATACATATAAAACAATGTAAATTTGTTTCAAAATATATATACGAATACAAATAAAAAAAAGTAGATTTCTATAAAAATATATATATAAAATACACATAAAATTAAGTAAATACGTATAAAAAAAATGTATACAAAATACACATAAAATAATGTAAATTCGAATTAAAATAAATAAACAAAATACCAATAAAAGAATGTGTATTTGGATAAATATAAATATACAAAATACACATACAAAATAAACATAAAATAAGGTAGATTTGCAATGAAATATATGTACAAAATACACATAAAATAATGTAAATTTATATGAAAATATATATACAAATACATAAAATACCATGAATTTGTATAAAAATATATATTCAAAATCAATATTAAATAATGTAAAAGCGTATAAAAATATATATACAAAGTACATATAAAATAATGTAAATTCGTATCAATATAAATCAACAAAACATCAATAAAATAATATATATTTGAATGAAAATAAATTTACAAAATACACATAACAAAACTAAAATTTGCATTAAAATATATACAAAAATACATAGAAATAATTTGAGTTTGTATGAAAATAGATATACAAAATACACATAAAACTAGGTAAATTTCTTTTGAAATGTATATACAAAATAGCCATAAAATATTGTAAATTTGTGTCAAAATATATAAACAAATACACATAAAATAACGTAAATTTGTATGAAAAATATATACAAAATACACATAGAATAATGTCAATTCGTATCAAAATGAATGAGCAGAATATCAATAAAATAATGTAAATTTGTATGAAAATAAAGATGCAAAATACCCAAAAAATAAAGCATATGTTTATAAAAATACAGATACAAAAATACACATCGAATAATTAAATTTGAATTAAAATTAATATACAAAATGCGTATATAATAATGTAAATTTGTATTGAAAAAATATGCAACATACACGTTTACTCAAACAAATTTATATTATTTTATTGGTATTTTGTTTATTTATATTGAAACGAATTACATGTTTATATGTGTATTTTGTACATATTTTTTAATACGTATTTACATTATTCAATGTGTATTTTGTTTATATATTTTCATACAAATTTACATTATTATATGTGTATTTGTATAAATATTTTGATACAAATTTACTTTATTTCATGTATTTTGTATATATATTTCAATTCAAATTTAGCTTATTTTGTGTGTATTTCGTATATATTTTCATACAAATTTAATTACTTCTGTGTATTTTTGTATATAGTTTTATATAAATTTACGTTATTTTATGTGTATTTTGTATATTTATATTTATACAAATTCACGTTCTTTTATTTTTATTTTGTTTATTTATTTTGATACGAATTTACATTATTTTATGTGTATTTTGTATACATTTTTTTATACGTATTTACTTCATTTTATGTGTATTTTGTATATATATATTTTTTAGAAATCTACGTTATTTTATGTGTATTCGTATATATATTTTGAAACAAATTTACATTGTTTTATATGTATTTTGCATATCTATTTCAATACAAATTTACCTTATTGTATGTGTTTTTTGTATATTTATTTTAATACAAATTTAATTTTTTGATGTGTATTTTGGTATATATATTTTTATAAATAAAAAAAATGCGTTATTTTATGGGTATTTTGCCTCTTTATTTTCATACAAATTTACATTATTTTATTAATATTCTGTGTATTTATTTTGATACGATTTTACATTACTCTATTTGTGTTTTTTACATATTTTTTTATACAAATTTACGTTATTTTAAGTGTATTTGTTTATGTATTTTCATTCATATTTACATTATTTTATGTGTAATTGGTGTATGTATTTCAATACAATTTACCTAATTTTATGTGTATTTTGTATATTTATTTTCATACAAATTTAAAATATTTTTGTGTATTTTTGTATATAGTTTGATACAAATTCAGGTTATTTTATGTGTATTTTGTATATCTATTTTCATACAAATACACATTCTTTTATTGATATTTTGTTTATTTATTTTGACGCGAATTTACATTATTTAATGTGTATTTTGTATATATATTTTTATACGTATTTACATCATTTCATATGTATTTTGTATAGTTTTAAACAAATTTATATTATTTAATGTGTATTTTGTATATATATATTTATACAAATACACATTCTTTTATTGGTATTTTGTTTATTTATTTTGATACTAATTTTCATTATTTTATGTGTATTTTGTATACATTTTTTATACGTATTTACTTAATTTTATTTGTATTTTCTACATATATTTTCATAGTAATCTACCTTATTTCATGTGTATTCGTATATATATTTTGAAACAAATTTACATTGTTTATATGTATTTTGCATATCTATTTTGTGTATTCTGTATTTATTTTTGTTATACATAGAATAATGTAAAATCGTATCAAAATAAGTACACAGAATATCAATAAAATAATTTAAATTTGTATGAAAATAAAGATGCAAAATACTCATAAGATAAACCATTTTTTTAAATACATATACAAAAATACACATAGAATAATTAAATTTGTATTAAAATTAATATACAAAATGCACACATAAAATAAGGTAAATTTGTATTGAAAAAAAACGCAAAATACAAATAAAACAGTGTAAATTTGTTTCAAAATATATATACGAATACACATAAAATAACGTAGATTTCTATAGAAATATATATACAAAATACACATGAAATTATGTAAATACGTATAAAAAATATATATATAAAATACATATTAAGTAATGTAAATTCGTGTCAAAATAAATAAACAAAATATCATGAAAAGAATGTGTATTTGTATGAAAATAAATAATAGATAATAAATTTGTATGAAATATATATGCAAGATACACATTAAATAATGTAAATATGTATAAAAAAATATATACAAAAAACAAATAGAATAATGTAAAATCGTATCAAAATAAATACACCGAATATTAATAAAATAATGTAAATTTGTATGAAAATAAAGATGCAAAATTCCCATCAAATAGCGCATTTCTTATAAAAATATATATACCAAAATACACATAAAATATTTAAATTTGTATTGAAATAAATATACAAAATGCACTACAATAAGGTAAACTTCTATTGAAAGAGATATGCAAAAATACATATAAAACAATGTAAATTTGTTTCAAAATATATATACGAATACACATAAAATAACGTAGATTTCTATAAAAATATATCTACAAAATACACATAAAATTAGGTAAATACGTATAAAAAAATGTAAACAAAATACACATAAAATAATATAAATTCGATACAAAATAAATAAACAAAATATCAATAAAAGAATGTGTATTTGTATAAATATAAATGTACAAAATACACATACAAAATAAACATAAAATAAAGTAAATTTGTAATGAAATATATGTACAAAATACACATAAAATAATGTAAATTTATATGAAAATATATATACAAATACACATAAAATACCATGAATCTGTATAAAATTATATATTCAAAATAAATATTAAATAATGTAAATGCGTATAAAAATATATATAAAAAGTACATATAAAATAATGTGAATTCGTATCAATATAAATCAACAAAATACCAATAAAATAATATATATTTGAATGAAAATAGATTTACAAAATACACATAACAACTAAAATTTGTATTGAAATATATACAAAAATACATAGAATAATGTAAAATCGTATCAAAATAAATACACCGAATATTAATAAAATAATGTAAATTTGTATGAAAATAACAATGCAAAATTCCCATAAAATAGCGCATTTCTTATAAAAATATATATACCAAAATACATATAAAATATTAAAATTTGTATTGAAATAAATATACAAAATGCACATACAATAAGGTAAATTTGTATTGAAAAAGATATGCAAAAATACATATAAAACAATGTAAATTTGTTTCAAAATATATATACGAATACAAATTAAAAACGTAGATTTCTATAAAAATATATATACAAAATACACATAAAATTAAGTAAATACGTATAAAAAATGTATACAAAATACACATAAAATAATGTAAATTCGAATTAAAATAAATAAACAAAATACCAATAAAAGAATGTGTATTTGGATAAATATAAATATACTAAATACACATACAAAATAAACATAAAATAAGGTAGATTTGTAATAAAATATATGTACAAAATACACATAAAATAATGTAAATTTATATGAAAATATATATACAAATACACATAAAATACCATGAATTTGTATAAAATATATACTCAAAATAAATATTAAATAATGTAAAGCGTATAAAATATATATACAAAGTACATATAAAATGAAAATTAAGATGCAAAATACCTATAAAATAACGCATTTCTTATAAAATTATTGATACCAAAATACACATAAAATATTTGAACTTGAATTAAAATAAATATACAAAATGCACATACAATAAGGTAAATTTGTATTGAAATAGATATGCAAAATACATATAAAATAATGTAAATTTGTTTCAAAATATACATACGAATACACATAAAATAAAGTAAATTTGTATTAAAAAAATATACAAAATAAAAATAAAAATAATTAAATACTATAAAAATAATCAATACAAAATACACAAAAAATACTGTAAATTCGTATAAATGTAAATAAACAATATACCCATAAAGAATGTGTATTTGTATAAATATAAATATACAAAATGCACATAAAATAACGTAGATTTATATAAAACTATATACATAAAATAACGCAAATTTCTATAAAATATATGTACAAAATGAACATAAAGTAAATTTGCATAAAAAATAAACATACAAAACACATATTAAATAATGTAAATGCGTATAAAAATATGTATACAAAATACCTATGAAATAATCTATATTCGTATCGAATTAAATTAAAATACCAATAAAATAATGTAATTTTGGAGGAAAATATATATACAAAATACACATAAAATAACCTAAATACAAATACAAATATACACATAAAATAATTTAAAATTGAATGAAATAAATATACAAAATAAACATAAAATAAGGTAAATTTGTAATGAAATATATGAAAAAATACACATAAAATAATATAAATTTGTATGAAAATATATATACAAATACACATTAAATAACATGAATTTGTATAAAATTTGTATCAAAATATATACTTATACACACAATAAAATAACGTAATATTTTTATGAAAATGTATATACAAAATACACATAAAATAATTTAAATATATATACAAAAAACACATAAAATAATGTAAATATGTATGAAAATATATAAACAAATACACATAAAATAATGTAAATCTGGATAAAATATATATACAAAATGAACATTAAATAATGTAAATATGTATAAAAAAAAATATATACAAAAAACACATAAAATAATGTTAAATCGTATCAAAATAAATAAAGAGAATATCAATAAAATAATGTAAATTTGTATGAAAATAAAGATGCAAAATATCCATATAATAACGCATATTTGCATAAAAATATATATACAAAAATACATATAAAATAATTAAATTTGTATTAAAATAAATATACAAAATGCACGTACAATAAAGTAAATTTGTATTGAAATAGATATGCAAAATACACATTAATAATGTAAATTTGTATCAAAATATATATATGAATACTCATAAAATAGAGTAAATTTCTATGAAAATATACATACAAAATAGATATACAAAATACACATATAACTAGTTAAATTTGTATTTAAATACATGTACAAAAAACACATAAAATAATGTAGATTTGTATGAAATGAAAACAAATACATTTTATATAAAATATATATACAAAATACACAGAGAATAAGGTAAAATCATATCAAAATAAATACACAGAATATCAATAAAATAATGTAAATTTGTATGAAAATAAAGATGCAAAATACCCATAAAATAAAGTATATTTTTATAAAAATACATATACAAAAATACACATAGATTAATCAAATTTGTATTAAAATTAATATACAAAATGCACATACAATAAGGTAAATTTGTGTTGAAAAAATATGCAAAATACACATAAAACAATGTAAATTTGTTTCAAAATGTATATATACGAATACACATAAAATAACGCAGATTTCTATAGAAATATATATACAAAATACACTTGAAATAATGTAAATACGTATAAAAATATATATACAAAATACACATTAAATAATGTTAATTCGTGTCAAAATAAATAAACAAAATATCATGAAAAGAATGTGTATTTGTATGAAAATAGATATACAAAATACACATAAAATAACCTAAATTTGTATACAAATATAAACAAAAATACACAAAAATAATTTAAACTTGTATGAAAATAAATATACAAAAAACATATAAAATTAGGTAAATTTGTATTGAAATACATATACAAAATACACATAAAATAATGTAAATTTGAATGAAAATATATAAACTTATAGACTTAAAATAACGTAAATTTGTATCAAATATATATACAAAAAACACATTAAATAATGTAAATATGTATAAAAAAAATATATACAAAACACAAATAAAATAATGTAAAATCGTATCAAAATAAATACAGAAAATATTAATCAAATAATGTAAATTTGTATAAAAATTAAGATGCAAAATACCCATAAAATAACGCAGTTTTTATAAAAATATATATTCGAAAAAACATAAAATATTTGATTTTGTATTAAAATAAATAGATATACAAAATACACATAAAATAAGCTAAATTTGAATTGAAATATATATACAAAATACATAAAATAATGTAAATTTGTATCAAAATACTTATACAAATACACATATAATAACGTAAATTTGTATAAAAATATATAAACAAAATACACATTAAATAATGTAAATACGTATAAAAAAATTGTACAAAATACACAAATAATCATGTAATTCGTATCAAAATAACTAGACAAAATACCAATAAAATAATGTAAATTTCTATGAGAAAACATATACAAAATACACATAAATAACGCAAATATCAATAAAAATATATATAATATAATATATTTTTATACATATTTAAAATATTTAATGTATATTTTGTATATATATTATCAAATTTACGTTATTTTATATGTATTTATATATTTTCATACAAATTTACATTATTTTATGTGAGTTTTGTATATGTATTCAATACAAATTTGCCTAACTTTATGTGTATTTTGCATATCTATTTTCAAAGAAATTTAAATTATTTTTGTGTATTTTGTATATATTTTATACAAATTTTAGCTATTTTATTTGTTTCTTGTATATATATTTTCCTACAAATATAAATTCTTTTATTGGAATTTTGTGTATTTAATTTTACAATTTACATTATTTTATGTGTATTTTATATATATTTTCTACTTATTTAAATTATTTTATCTGTATTTATATATACATTTTCATAAAATTTACGTTATTTTATTGTGTGTATTCGTATATATTTTGAAACAAATTTTATACAAATTCATGTTATTTTGTGTATTTGTATATATTTTCATACAAATTGATATTATTTATGTGTATTCTTACATATATTTTATTACAAATTTACCTTATTTTATGTTTATTTTGTATATTTATTTCATTCAATTTTAAATTATTTAATGTGTATATTTGTATTTGTATTTAGGTTATTTTATGTGTGTTTTCTATATATATTTTCATCCAAAATTACATTATTTTATTGTTATTTTCTTAATTTAACTCGATACGAATTTAGATTATTTTATAGGTATTTTGTATACATATTTTTATACTCATTTACATTATCTAATGTGTGTTTTGTATATATTTTTTTTATGCAAACTAATTTTATGTGCATTTTTGTACATATATTGGTAGAGAAACTTAATAGGTTGTTTTATGTGTATTTTGTATATGTTCTCATACAAATTTACATTATTTAATTAGTTTTTTGTTTATTTATTTTGATACGAATGACTTGATTATTTGTGTATTTTGTAAATATTTTTTATACGTATTTACATTACTTAATGTGTATTTTGTTTATATATTTTTTTACAAATTAACGTTATTATAATGTGTATTTGTTAAAAATATTTTGAAACGAATTTACTTTATTTTATGTATTTTGTATATATATTTCAATTCAAATTTAGCTTATTTTGTGTGTATTTTGTATATCTATTTTCATACAAATTTAATTACTTCTGTGTATTTTTGTATATAGTTTTATACAAATTTACGTTATTTTATGTGCATTTTGTATATTTATATTTATACAAATACACACTCTCTTATTGGTATTTTGTTTATTTATATTTATACGAATTTACATTATTTTATGTGTATTTTGTATAAATTTTTATTCGTATTTACTTAATTTTATTTGTATTTTGTTTATATATATTTATAGAAATCTACGTTATTTTATGTGTATTCGTATATATATTTTGAAACAAATTTACATTGTTTTATATGTATTTTGCATATCTATTTTAATACAAATTTACCTTATTGTATTTGCATTTTGTATTTTTATTTTAATACAAATTCAAATATTTTATGTGTATTTTGGTATATATAATTTTATATTTTGCATCTTAGTTTTAATACAAATGTACATTATTTTATTAATATTCTGTGTATATATTTTGATACGATTTTATATTATACTATTTGTGTTTTGTATATATTTTTTTATACATATTTTCATTATTTAATGTGTATTTTTTATATATATTTTATACAAATTAACGTTATTTTAAATGTATCTGTTTATATAATTTCATTCAAATTTACATTATTTTAAGTGTATTTTGTATATGTATTTAAATACAAATTTACCTAATTTTATGTGTATTTTGTATATTTATTTTCATACAAATTTAAAATATTTTTGTGTTTTTTTGTATAAACATATAGAGTAAATTTCTATGATAATATATATTCAAAATACATATATAATTATGTAAATAAGTATAAAAAGATATATATCAAATACACCTAAAAAAAATAAAATTCGTATAAAAAAAAATAAACAAAACTCCAATAAAAGAACGTATATTTGTAGGAAAATAAATATACAAAATACACATAAAATTACGAAAATTTGAATAAAAAAATATATACAAAAAAAACAAAAAAATAAATTTCAATTTGTATGAAAATAGATATACAAAATACACATATAATTAGTTAAATTTGTATTTAAATACATGTACAAAATACATATAAAATAATATAAATTTGTATGAAATGAAAACAAATTCACATAAAATAACGTACATTTGTATAAAATAGATATACAAAATATACATAGAATAATGTAAAATCGTATGAAAATAAATACACAGAATATCAATAAAATAATGTAATTTTGTATGAAAATAAAGATCCAAAATACCCATAAAATAAAGCATATTTTTTAAAAAATACATATACAAAAATACACATAGAATAATTAGATGTGTATTAAAATTAATATACAAAATGCACGTACAATAAGGTAAATTTGTATTGAAAAAATATACAAAATGCACATAAAAGTGTAAATTTGTTTAAAAATCTCTATACGAATACACATAAAATAACGTAGATTTCTATAGAAATATATATACAAAATACACATGAAATGATGTAAATACGTATAAAAATATATATATACAAAATACACATTAAATAATTTAAATTCTCGTCAAAATAAATAAACAAAATATCAATAAAAGAATGTGTATTTGTATGAAAATAGATATACAAAATACTCATAAAATAACCTAAGTTTGTATAAAACTACATACAAAAATACACAAAAATAATTTAAATTTGTATGAAAATAAATATACAAAATACACATAAAATTAGGTAAATTTGTATTGAAATACATATACAAAATACACATAAAATAATGGAAATTTGAATGAAAATATATAAACATATACTTAAAATAACGTAAATTTGTATCAAATATATATACAAAATACACATTAAATAATGTAAATATGTATAAAAAAAGTAGATACAAAACACAAATAGAATAATGTAAAATCGTATCAACAATAAATACACAGAATATTAATAAAATAATGTAAATTTGTATGAAAATAAAGATGCAAAAAAGCCATAAAATAACGCATTTTTTTAAAAAATATATATACCAAAATACACATAAAATATTAAAATTTGTATTAAAATAAATATAAAAAATGCAAATACTATAAGGTAAATTTGTATTGAAATAGATATGCAAAATACATATAAAACAATGTAAATTTGTTTCAAAATATATATACGAATACACATAAAATAACGTAGATTTCTAAAAAAAATATATACAAAATACACATAAAATGAAGTAAATACGTATAAAAAAAATGAATACAAAATATACATAAAAATCGTATCAAAATAAATAAACAAAATACCAGTAAAAGAATGTGTATTTGTATAAATATAAATATACAAAATACACATAAAATATCGTAAATTTGTATAAAACTATATACAAAAATACACAGAAGTAATTAAATTTGTATGAAAATATATATACAAAATACAGCTAAAATAAGCTAAATTTAAATTGAAATGTACATACAAAATACATAAAATAATGTAAATCTGTATCAAAATATTTATACAAATACATATAATAACGCAGATTTGTTTAAAAATATATAAACAAAATACACATTAAGTAATGTAAATACGTATAAAAAATAAGTACAAAATACACATATAATCATGTAATTCGTATCAAAATAAATAAACAAAATAGCAATAAAATAATGTAAATTTGTGTGAGAAAAAATATACAAATAACTCAAATTTCTATAAAAATATATGTACAAAAATGCACATAAAATAAAGTGAATTTGCAAAAAAATATATATACAAAACACACACTAAATAATGTAAATGCGTACAAAAAAAAATATATATCTTTATAAAATATGCGTTATTTTATGTGTATTCGTATATATATTTTGAAACAAATTTACATTGTTTTATATGTATTTTGCATATCTATTTCAATACAAATTTACCTTATTGTGTGTGCATTTCCTAAATTTATTTAATACAAATTCAAATATTATATGTGTGTTTTTGTATGTATATTTTTATAAAAAATGTGCTATTTTGGGGGTATTTTGCATCTTAATTTTCATACAAATTTACATTATTTTATTAATATTATGTTTATTTATTTTGATACGATTTTACATTATTCTATTTGTGTTTTGTATATATTTTTGTATACATATTTACATTATTTAATGTGATTATATATATATATAAATATATATTTTTATATATATATATATTTATATATATATATTTTTATATATATATATATATATATATATATATATATATATATATATATATATATATATATATATATATATATATATATATATATTTACGTTAATTTAAGTGTATTTTTATATATATTTTAATACAAATTTACACTATTTGATGTGTATTTTGTAAATGTATTTAAATACATTGTTTATATATTTTCAAATAGATTTACATTATTTTATGAGTGTTTTGTATATGTATTTCAATCCAAATTTGCCTAATTTTATGTGTATTTTGCCTATCTATTTTCAAACAAATTTAAATTATTTTTGCTTATTTTTTTATACAAATATATGTATATGTATTTTTGTATACAAATTTTAGTTATTTTATTTGTATTTTGTATATATATTTTCCTACTTATATACATTATATTATTGCAATTTTGTTTATTTATTTTGATACGAATTTCCATTACTTTATGTGTATTTTGTATATATATGTTTCTACGTATTTACTTTATTTTAAGTGTATTTTGGATATATATTTTCATAAAAATTTACGTTATTTTATTGTGTGCTCTCGTATATATTTTGACACAAATTTTATACAAATTCATGTTATTTTATATGTATTTGAATACATATTTTCATACAAATTTAAATTATTTTATGTGTATTTTTACATATATTTCATTACAAATTTACCTTATTTTATGTTTGTTTCATATATTCATTTCATGCAATTTTAAATTATTTTATGTGTATATTTGTATTTGTATTTAGGTTATTTTATTTGTATTTTCTATATACATTTTCATCCAAAACTACATTATTTTATTGGTAATTTGTTAATTTAATTCGATACGAATTTAGATTATTTCAAGGGTATTTTTTATACATTTTTTTATACGCATTTACATTATTTAATGTGTGTTTTGTATATATATTTTGATGCAAATTTACTTTATTTGATGTACATTTTTGTACATATATTTTTAAAGAAATTAGCGTTATTTTATATGTTTTTGTATATGTTTTCTCATACAAATTTACATTATATTACTGGTATTTTGTTTATTTATTTTGATACGAATTACATGATTATATGTGTATTATTACATATTTTTTTATACGTGTTTACATTATTTAATGTGTATTTTGTTTATGTGTTTTTATACAAATTTACGTTATTATATGTGTATTTGTATAAATATTTTGATACAAATTTACATTATTTGATGTATTTTGTAAATATATATATATATATATATATATATATATATATATATATATATATATATATATATATATATATATATATATATATATATATATATATATATATATATATATATATATATATATATATATATATATAGATATATATTTCAATTCAAATTTAGTTTATTTTATGTGTATTTTGTATATCTATTTTCATACAAATTTAACTACTTTTGTGTATTTTTGTATATAGTTTTATATAAATTTACGATATTTTATGTGTATTTTGTATATTTATTTTTATACAAATACACATTTTTTTATTGGTATTTTGTTTATTTATTTTGATACGATTTTTATCCAAATTTACGTTATTTTATGTGTATTTGTTTATATATTTTCATACAAATTTACATTATTTTATGTGTATTTTGTATATGTATTTCAATACAAATTTGCCTAACTTTATGTGTATTTTGCATATCTATTTTCAAACAAATTTAAATTATTTTTGTGTATTTTTGTATTTATTTTTATACAAATTTTAGTTATTTTATTTGTATTTTGTATATATATTTTCCTACAAATATACAATCTTTTATTATAATTTTGTTTATTTATTTTGATACGAGTTTACATTATTTTATGTGTATTTTGTATATATATATATATATTTTTCTACGTATTTACATTATTTTATGTGTATTTTGTATATATATTTTAATAAAAATTTACATTATTTTATTGTGTGTATTCCTATTTATTTTGATACAAATTTTATACAAATTCATGTTATTTTATGTGTATTTGTATATATATTTTCATACAAATTTATATTATTTTACGTGTATTTTTACATATTTTTCATTACAAATTTACCTTATTTTATGATTATTTTGTATATTTATTTCATTCAATTTTAAATTATTTTATGTGTATATTTGTATTTGCATTTACGTAATTTTATGTGTATTTTCTATATATATCTTCATCCAAAATTACATTATTTTATTGGTATTTTCTTTATTTAACTCGATACGAGTTTAGATTTTTTAAAGGTATTTTGTATACATATGTTTATACTCATTTACATTATGTAATGTGTGTTTTGTATATGTTTTTTAATGCAAATTTACTTTATGTGCATTTTTGTACATATAATTTTATAGAAATTTAATTATTTTATGTGAATTTTGTATATGTTTTCTCATAAAAATTTACATTATTTTATTGGTATTTTGTTTATTTATTTTGATACGAATTACATGATTATATGTGAATTTTGTATATATTTTTTTATACGTAATTACATTATTTAATGTGTATTTTGTTTATATATTTTTTTTTATAAAATTTACGTAATTATATGTGTATTTGTAAAAATATTTTGATACAAATTTACTTTATTTTATGTATTTTGTACATATATTTCAATTCAAATTAAGCTTATTTTGTGTGTATTTTGTATATCTATTTTCATACAAATTTAATTACTTTTGTGTATCTTTGTATATTGTTTTATATAAATTTACCTTATTTTATGTGCATTTTGTATATTTATATTTATACAAATACACATAAAATAAAGTAAATTTCCATAAAAATAAATATACAAAACACACATTAAATAATGTAAATGCGTATAAAAATATGTATACAAAATACCTATGAAATAATCTAAATTCGTATCGAATCAAACTAACAAAATACCAATAAAATAATGTAATTTTTGATGAATATATATATAGAAAATACACATAAAATAACCTAAATACAAATACATATATACACATAAAATGATTTAAAATTGAAGGAAATAAATATTCAAAATAAACATAAAATAAGGTAAATTTGTAATGAAATATATGTAAAAATGCACATAAAATAATGTAGATTTGTATGAAAATATATACAAATACACATAAAATAACATGAATTTGTATAAAATTTGTATCAAATTATAAACGAATACACACAATAAAAAAAAAAAATTATGAAAATATATATACAAAATACACATAAAATAATGTAAATACGTAGAAAAATATATATAGAAAATACACATAAAATAAAGTAAATTCGTATCAGAATAAATAGATAAAATTCCAATAAAAGAATGTATATTTGTAGGAAAATATATATAGAAAATACAAATAAAATAACTAAAATTTGTTTGAAAATATATACATAAAATTAGGCAAATTTGTATTGAAATACATATACAAAATACACATAAAATAATGTAAGTTTGAATGAAAATATATAAACAAATACACTTAAAATAACGTAAAATTGTATGAAATATATATACAAAATACACATTAAATAATGTAAATATGTATAAAAAAATATATACAAAACACAAATAGAATAATGTAAAATCGTATCAAAATAAATACACAGAATATTAATAAAATAATATAAATATGCATAAAAATAAAGATGCAAAATACCCATAAAATAACGCATTTTTTATAAATATATATATATATATATATATATATATATATATATATATATATATATATATATATATATATATATATATATATATATATATATATATATATATATATATATATATATATATATATATATATATATATATATATATATACCAAAACACACATGAAATATTTGAATTTGTATTAAAATAAATATACGAAATGCACACATATTAAGGTAAATTTGTATTGAAATAGATATGCAAAATACTTATAAAACAATGTAAATTTGTTTCAAAATATATATACGAAAACACATAAAATAACGCAGATTTCTATAAAGATATATATACAAAATACACATAAAATGAAGTAAATAAGTATAAAAAAATGTGTACAAAATACACATAAAATAATGTAAACTCGTATCGAGGTAAATAAACAAAATACTAATAAAAGAATGTGTATTTGTATAAATATGAATATACAAAATACACATAAAATAACGTAAATTGATATAAAAGTATATACAAAAATACACAAAAGTAATTAAATTTGTATGAAAATAGATATTCAAAATACACATAAAATAACTCATATTTAAAAAATATATATATATATATATATATATATATATATATATATATATATATATATATATATATATATATATATATATATATATATATATATATATATATATATATATATATATATATATATATATATATATATATATATATATATATATATATATATATATATATATATATATATATATATATATATATATATATATATATATATATATATATATATATATATATATATATATATATATATATATATATATATATATATATATATATATATATATATATATATATATATATATATATATATATATATATATATATATATATATATATATAATATGCAAAATACACATAAAACAATGTATATTTGTTTCAAAATATATATACGAATACACATAAAATAATGTAGATTTCTATAGAAATATATATACAAAAAATAGATGAAATGACGTAAATACGTATAAAAATATATATACACAATACACATTAAATAATGTAAATTCGTGTCAAAATAAATAAACAAAATATCAATAAAAGAATGTGTATTTGTATTAAAATAGATATACAAAATACACATTAAATATACTAAATTTGTATAAAATTCTATACAAAAATACACAAAAAATAATTTAAATTTGTATGAAAATTAATATACAAAATACACATAAAATTAGGTAAATTTGTATTGAAATACATATACAAAATACACATAAAATAATGTAAGTTTGAATGAAAATATATAAACAAATACACTTAAAAAAACGTAAATTTGTTTGAAATATATATATAAAATACACATTAAATAATGTAAATATGTATAAAAAAATATATACAAAAGACAAATAGAATAATGTAATGTATTAATAAAATAATGTAAATTTGTATGAAAATAGAGATGCAAAATAACCATAAAACAACGCATTTTTTATGAAAATATATATATCAAAATACACATAAAATATTTAAATTTGTATTACAATAGATATACAAAATGAACATACAATAACGTAAATTTTTATTGAAATACATATGCAAAATACATATAAAACAATGTAAATTTCTTTCAAAATATATATACGAATACACATAATATAACGTAGCTTTCTATAAAAATATATATACAAAATACACATAAAATGAATAAATACGTATAAGAAAATGTGTACAAAATACACATGAAATAATGTAAATTCGTATCAAAATAAATAAACTAAATGCCAATAAAAGAATGTGTACTTGTATAAATATAAATATACAAAATACACATAAAATAACGTAAAATTGTATAAAACTATATACAAAAATAAAGAAAAAAAAATTTGTATGAAAATAGATATACAAAAGACACATAAAATAAGCTATTTTTGAATTGAAATAAATTTAGAAAATACATAAAATAATGTAAATTTGTATCAAAATATATATTCAAATACACATATAATAACGTAAATTTGTATAAAAATATATAAACAAAATACACATTAAATAATGTAAATACGTATAAAAGATATGTACGTAATGTAAAAATTTATAAAATTAAATATGCAATATACCCATGAAATAACTCATATTTAAAAATAAATATACCCAAAAATACACATAAAATAATTAAATTTGTATTAAAATAAATATACAAAATACACATACAATAAGGTAGATTTTTATTGAAATAGATATGCAAAAAACATATAAAATAAAGTAAATTTGTATCAAAATATATAACGTTAATTTTTATGAAAATATATATACAAAATACACATTAAATAATGTAAATACATAGAAAAATATATATACAAAATACACATAAAATAATGTAAATTCGTATCAAAATAAATAAGCAAAATTTCCTCTAAAAGAATGTATATTTGTAGGAAAATATATATACAAAATACAAATAAAATAACAAAAATTTGTATAAAAATATATACAAAAATACACAAAAATAATTTAAATTTGTTTGAAAATAGATATGCAAAATACACATGAAATTAGGCAATTTTTTTTTTAAATACATATACAAAATACACATAAAATAATGTAAATTTGTATGAAACTATATAAACAAATACACATAAGATAACGTAAATTTCCATAAAATATATGTACAAAATATACATTAAATAATGTAAATATGTCTAAAAATAGGTATACAAAATACACAGAATAACGTAAAATCGTATCAAAATAAATAAACAGACTATCAATATAATAATGTAAATTTGTATGAAAATAAAGATGCAAAATACCCATATAATAACGGATATTTGTTTAAAAATATATATACAAAAATACACATAAAATAATTAAATTTGTATCAAAATAAATATACAAAAGGCACATACAATAAAGAAAATTTGTATTGAAATAGATATGCGAAATACACATAAATAATGTAAATTTGTATCAAAATATATATACGAATACACATAAAATAGAGTAAATTTCTATGAAAATATATATTAAAAATACATATAAAATTATGTAAATAAGTATAAAAAAAATATATATATATATATATATATATATATATATATATATATATATATATATATATATATATATATATATATATATATATATATATATATATATATATATATATAAAAAATACAAATTATATAATATAAATTTTTTTAAAACTATAAAAAATACACATGAAATTATGTAAATTCTTATAGAAATATATATAAAAAATAAACATTAAATAATGTAAATTCGCGTCAAAATAAATAAACAAAATATCAATAAAAGGATGTGTATTTGTATGAAAATAGATATACAAAATACACATAAAATAACCTAAATTTGTATCAAACTATATACAAAAATACACAAAAATATTTTAAATTTGTATGGAAATAAATATACAAAATACACATAAAATTAGGTAAATTTGTATTGAAATATATACACTAAATACACATAAAATAATGTAAATTTGAATGAAAATACATAAACAAATACACTTAAAATAACGTAAATTTGTATAAAAAAAATATGTACAAAACACAAATAGAATAATGTAAAATCGTATCAAAATAAATACACAGAATATTAATAAAATAATGTAAATTTGTATGAAAATAAAGAAGCAAAATACCCATAAAATAACGCATTTTTTTAATTATAAAAATATATATACCAAAATACACATAAAAAAATTAAATTTGTATTAAAATAAATATACAAAAAACACATACAATAAGGTAAATTTGTATTGAAATAGATATGCAAAATACATATAAAACAATGTAAATTTGTTTCAAAATATATATACGAATACACATAAAATTACGTAGATTTCTATAAAAATATATATACAAAATACACATAAAATGAAGTAAATACGTATAAAAAATGTATACAAAATACACATAAAATAATGTAAATTCGTATCAAAATAAATAAACAAAATACCAATAAAAGAATGTGTATTTGTATAAATATAAATATACAAAATACACATAAAATAACGTAAATTTATATAAAACTATATACAAAAATACACAGAAGTAATTAAATTCGTATGAAAATAGATATACAAAATACAGATAAAATAAGCTAAATTTGAATTGAAATGTATATACAAAATACATAAAATAATGTAAATTTGTATCAAAATATTTTAAAAAATACATATAATAACGTAAATTTGTTTAAAAATATATAAACAAAATACACATTAAGTAATGTAAATACGTATAAAAAATATGTACAAAATACACATATAATCATTTAATTCGTATCAAACTAAATAAACAAAATATCAATAAAAATATATGTCCAAAAATGAACGTAAAATAAAGTAACTATGGATAAAAATATATATACAAAACACACATTAAATAATGTAAATGCGTACATAAAATAACCTAAATTTGTATAAAACTATATACAAAAATACACCAAAATAATTTAAATTTGTATGAAAAGAAATATACAAAATACACATAAAATTAGGTTAATTTGTATTGAAATACATATACAAAATACACATAAAATAATGTAAATTTGAAAGAAAATATATAAACAAATACACGTATAATAACGTAAATTTGTATGAAATATATATACAAAATACACATTAAATAATGTAAATATGTATAAAAAAATATATACAAAACACAATTAGAATAATGTAAAATCGTATCAAAATTTACGTTATTATATGTATTTTTATAAATATTTTGATACAAATCTACATTATTTTATGTATTTTGTACATACATTTCAATTCAAATTTAGCTTATTTTATCTGTATTTTGTATATCTATTTTCATACGAATTTAATTACTTCTGTGTATTTTTGTATTTAGTTTTATACAAATTTACGCTATTTTATGTGTATTTTGTATATTTATATTTATACAAATACACTTTCTTTTATTGGTATTTTGTTTATTTATTTTGATACGAATTTACATTATTTTATGTGTATTTTGTATACATTTTCTTATACGTATTTACTTCATTTTATGGGTATTTTGTATATATATTTTTATACAAATCTACGTTATTTTATGTGTATTCGTATATATATTTTGAAACAAATTTACATTGTTTTATATGTGTTTTGCATATCTATTTCAATACAGATTTACCTTATTGTATGTGTATTTTGTATATTTATTGTAATACAAATTAATTTTTTCATGTGTATTTTGGTATATATATTTTTTTAAAAAATGCGTTATTTAATGGGGATTTTGCATCTTTATTTTCATACAAATTTACATTGTTTTATCAATATTCTGTGTATTTATTTTGATACGATTTTACATTATTCTATTTGTGTTTTGTATATATTTTTTTATGCATATTTACATTATTTAATGTGTATTTTGTATATTTTAAAACAAACTTACGTTATTTTATGCGTATCTGTTGAAATATTTTGATACAAATTTACATTATTTTATGTATTTTGTATATATATTTCAATACAAATTTAGTTTATTTTATGTATATTTTGTATATCTATTTTCATTTGTATCAAAATAAATAAACAAAATAGCAATAAAATAATGTAAATTTGTATGAGAAAACATATACAAATACACATAAAATAACGCAAATTTCTAAAAAAATATATGTACAAAAATGCACATAAAATAAAGTAAATTTGCATAAAAATATATATACAAAACACACATTAAATTATGTAAATGCGTACATAAAATAACCTAAATTTGAATAAAACTATATACAAAAATACACAAAAATATATATACAAAAAACAAATAGAATAATGTAAAATTGAATCAAAATAAATACACCGAATATTAATAAAATAATGTAAATTTGTATGAAAATAAAGATGCAAAACTCTCATCAAATAGCGCATTTCTTATAAAAATATATATACCAAAATACACATAAAATATTTAAATTTGTATTGAAATAAATATAGAAAATGCACATACAATAAGGTAAACTTCTATTGAAAGAGATATGCAAAAATCCATATAAAACAATGTAAATTTGTTTCAAAATATATATACGAATACACATAAAATAACGTAGATTTCTATAAAAATATATATACAAAATACACATAAAATTAAGTAAATACGTATAAAAAAATGTAAACAAATTACACATAAAATAATGTAAATTCGAAACAAAATAAATAAACAAAATACCAATAAAAGAATGTGTATTTGTATAAATATAAATGTACAAAATACACATACAAAATAAACATAAAATAAGGTAAATTTGTAATGAAATATATGTACAATATACTCATAAATTAATGTAAATTTATATGAATATATATATACAAATACACATAAAATACCATGAATTTGTATAAAATTATATATTCAAAATAAATATTAAATAATGTAAATGCGTATAAAAATATATATACAAAGTACATATAAAATAATGTAAATTCGTATCAATATAAATCAACAAAATACCAATAAAATAATATATATTTGAATGAAAATAGATTTACAAAATACACATAACATAACTAAAATTTGTATTGAAATATATACAAAAATACATAAAAATAATTTGAGTTTGTATAAAAATAGATATTCAAAATACACATAAAACTAGGTAAATTTCTTTTGAAATATATATACAAAATACCCATAAAATATTGTAAATATGTGTCAAAATATATAAACAAATACACATAAAATAACTTAAAATAACGTAAATATGTATCAAATATATATACAAAAAACACATTAAATAATGAAAATATGTATAAAAAAATATATACAAAACACAAATAAAATAATGTAAAATCGTATCAATATAAATACAGAAAATATTAATAAAATAATGTAAATTTGTATGAAAATTAAGATGCAAAATACCCATAAAATAACGTATTTTTATAAAAATATATACGAAAAACATAAAATATTTGATTTTGTATTAAAATAAATAGATATACAAAATACACATAAAATAAGCTAAATTTGAATTGATATATAAATACAAAATACATAAAATAATGTAAATTTGTATCAAAATTCTTATACAAATACACATATAATAACGTAAATTTGTATAAAAATATATAAACAAAATACACATTAAATAATGTAAATACGTATAAAAAAAATGTACAAAATACACAAATAATAATGTAATTCGTATTAAAATAAATAGACAAAATACCAATAAAATAATGTAAATTTCTATGAGAAAACATATACAAAATACACATAAATAACGCAAATATCAATAAAAATATATATAATATAATATATTTTTATACTTATTTAAAATATTTAATGTATATTTTGTATATATATTTTATCCAAATTTACGTTATTTTATATGTATTTGTTTATATATTTTCATACAAATTTACATTATTTTATGTGAGTTTTGTATGTGTATTTCAATACAAATTTGCATAACTTTATGTGTACTTTGCATATCTATTTTCAAACAAATTTAAATTATTTTTGTGTATTTTTGTATATATTTTTATACAAATTTTAGTTATTTTATTTGTTTTTTGTATATATATTTTCCTACAAATATACATTCTTTTATTGGAATTTTGTGTATTTAATTTTTTACGAATTTACATTATTTTATGTGTATTTTGTATCTATATTTTTCTACGTATTTAAAATATTTTATGTGTATTTTATATATACATTTTCATAAAAATTTACGTTATTTTATTGTGTGTATTCGTATATATTTTGAAACAAATTTTATACAAATTCATGTTATTTTATGTGTATTTGCATATATATTTTCATACAAATTTATATTATTTTATGTGTATTCTTACATATATTTTATTACAAATTTACCTTATTTTATTTTTATTTTGTATATTTATTTCATTCAATTTTAAATTATTTAATGTTTTTTTTTATTTGTATTTAGGTTATCTTAGGTTATCTTTAGGTTACCTTATTTTATGTTTATTTTGTATATTTATTTAATTCAATTTTAAATTATTTTATGTGTATATTTGTATTTAGGTTATTTTATGTGTATTTTGTATATATATTTTCATCCAAAATTTCATTATTTTATTGGTATTTTCTTAATTTAATTCGATACGAATTTAAATTATTTCATAGGTATTTTGTATACATATTTTTATAATCATTTACATTATCTAAAGTGTGTTTTGTATATATATTTTTTATGCAAATTTATTTTAAGTTAATTTTTGTACATATATTTTTATAGAAATTTGCGTTATTTTATGTATATAGTTTTATATTAATTTACGTTATTTTATGTGCATTTTGTATATTTATATTTATACAAATACACATTCTTTTATTGGTATATTGTTTATTTACATTTATACGAATTTACATTATTTTATGTGTATTTTGTATACATTTTTTTATTCGTATTTACTTAATATTGTGTATTTTGTATATGTATTTTTATAGAAATCTACGTTATTTTATGTGTATTCGTATATATATTTTGAAACAAATTTACATTATTTTATATGTATTTTGCATATCTATTTCAATACAAATTTACCTTATTGTATGTGCATTTTGTATATTTATTTTAATACAAATTCAAATATTTTATGTGTATTTTGGTATCAATAAATTTTTAAAAAATGCGTTATTTTATATGTATTTTGCATCTTAATTTTCATACAAATTTACATTATTTTATTAATATTCTGTGATACGATTTTACATTATTCTATTTGTCTTTTGTATATATTTTTTCATACATATTTACATTATTTAATGTGCATTTTCAATATATATTTCATACAAATTTACGTTATTATATGTGTATTTGTTTATATATTTTCTTTCAAATTTACATTATTTTGTGTGTATTTTGTATATTTCTTTTCATACAAATTAAAATTATTTTTGTGTATTTACATATAGTTGTATACAAATTTAGGTTATTTTATGTACGCATTTACATTATTTAATGTGTGTTTTGTATATATATTTTTATCCAAAGTTACTTTATTTTACGTTCATTTTTGGACATGTATTTTAATAGAAATTAGCGTTATTTTATATGTATTTGTATATGTTTTCTCATACAAATTTACATTATTTTATTGATATTTTGTTTATTTAGTTTGATACGAATTACATTATTATATTAGTATTTTGTATATATTTTTATAAGTATTTACAGTACTTAATTTGTATTTTGTTTATATATTTTTAAACAAATTTACGCTATTATATGTATTTTTATAAATATTTTGATACAAATTTACATTATTTTATGTATTTTGTATATACATTTATATTCAAATTTAGCTTATTTTATCTGTATTTTGTATATCTATTTTCATACAAATTTAATTACTTTTGTGTATTTTTGTATATAGTTTTATACAAATTTACGTTATTTTATGTGTATTTTGTATATTTATATTTATACAAACCACATTCTTTTATTGGTATTTTTTTATTTATTTTGTTTCGAATTTACATTATTTTATGTGTATTTTGTATACATTTTTTTATACGTATTTACTTAATTTTATGTGTATTTTGTATACATAATTTTATAGAAATCTACGTTATTTTATGTGTATTCGTATATTTATTTTGAAACAAATTTACATTGTTTTATATGTATTTTGCATATCTATTTTAATACAGATTTACCTTATTGTATGTGTATTTTGTATATTTATTTTAATACAAATTAATTTTTTCATGTGTTTTTTGGTATATATATTTTTATAAAAATGCGTTATTTAATGGGTATTTTGCATCTTTATTTTCATACAAATTTACATTGCTTTATTAATATTCTGTGTATTTATTTTGATACGATTTTACATTATTCTATTTGTGTTTTGTATATATTTTTTTATACATATTTACATTATTTAATGTGTATTTTGTATATTTTAAAACAAATTTACGTTATTTTATGCGCAGCTGCTAAAATATTTTGATACAAATTTACATCATTTTATGTATTTTGTATATATATTTCAATACAAATTTAGTTTATTTTATGTATATTTTGTATATCTATTTTCATTCGTATCAAAATGAATAAACAAAATAGCAATAAAATAATGTAAATTTGTATGAGAAAACATATACAAATACACATAAAATAACGCAAATTTCTAAAAAAATATATGTACAAAAATGCACATAAAATAAAGTAAATTTGCATAAAAATATATATACAAAACACATTAAATAATGTAAATGCGTACATAAAATAACCTAGATTTGTATAAAACTATATACAAAAATACACATAAATATTTAAAATTTGTATGAAAAGAAATATACAAAATACTCATAAAATTAGGTAAATTTGTATTATAATACATATACAAAATACACATAAAATAATGTAAATTTGAATGAAAATATATAAACAAATACCCTTAAAATAACGTAAATTTGTATAAAATATATATGCAAGATACACATTAAATAATGTAAATGTGTATAAAAAAATATATACAAAAAAGAAATAGAATAATGTAAAATCCTATCAATATAAATACACAGAATATCAATAAAATAATGTAAATTTGTGTGAAAAGAAAGATGCAAAACTCCCATAAAATAGCGCATTTTTTATAAAAATATATATACCAAAATACACATAAAATATTTAAATTTGTATTGAAATAAATATACAAAATGCATATACAGTAAGGTAAATATGTATTGAGATATTCAAAAATACATATAAAACAAAGTAAATTTGTTTCAAAATATATATACGAATACACATAAAATAAGGTAGATTTCTATAGAAATATATATACAAAATACCCATGAAATTATGTAAATACGTATAAAAATATATATACAAAATACATATCTAGGTAAATTCGTGTCAAAATAAATAAACAAAATATCATGAAAAGAATGTGTATTTGTATGAAAATAAATAATAGATAATAAATTTGTATGAAATATATATGCAAGATACACATTAAATAATGTAAATATGTATAAAAAAAATATATACAAAAAACAAATAGAATAATGTGAAATCGTATCAAAATAAATACACCAAATATTAATAAAATAATGTAAATTTGTATGAAAATAAAGATGCAAAATTCCCATTAAATAGCGCATTTCTTATAAAAATATATATACCAAAATACACATAAAATATTTAAATTTGTATTGAAATAAATATACAAAATGCACATACAATAAGGTAAACTTGTATTGAAAGAGATATGCAAAAATACATTTAAAACAATATAAATTTGTTTCAAAATATATATACGAGTACACATAAAATAACGTAGATTTCTATAAAAATATATATACAAAATACACATAAAATTAAGTAAATACGTATAAAAATAGATATACAAAATACACATAGAATAATGTAAAATTGTTCCAAAAAAAAAATATATATATATAAATAAAATAATGTAAACTTGTATGAAAATAAAAATGCAAAATACCCATAAAATAAAGCATATTTTTATAAAAATACATATACAAAAATACATATAGCATAATTAAATTTGTATTAAAATTAATATACAAAATGCATATATAATAAGGTGAATTTGTATTGAAAAAATATGCAAAATACACATAAAACAGTGTAAATTTATTTCAGAATCTATATACGAATACTCATAAGTCAACGTAGATTTCTATAGAAATATATATACAAAATACACATCAAATGATGTAAACACGTATAAAAAAAAAATATATATATATATATATATATATATATATATATATATATATATATATATATATATATATATTTATTTATAAAGATATAAAAATATATATATATATATATATATATATATATATATATATATATATATATATATATATAAAATACACATTATATAATGTAAATTCGCGTCAAAATAAATAAAAAAAATATAAATAAAAGAATGTGTATTTGTATGAAAACAGATATACAATATACACTTAAAATACCGTAAATTTGTATAAAATATATATATATAAAAATACACATTAAATAATGTAAATATGTATAAAAAAATTTATATACAAAACACAAATAGAATAATATAAAATCGTATCAAAATAAATACACAGAATATTAAGATAATGTAAATTTGTATGAAAATTAAGATGCAAAATACCCATAAAATAACGCATTTTTTATAAAAATATATATACCAAGACACACATAAAATATTTGAATTTGTATTAAAATAAATATACAAAATGCACATACAATAAGGTAAATTTGTATTGAAATAGATATGCAAAATACAAATAAAACCATGTAAATTTTTTTCAAAATATATATACGAATACACATAAAATAACGTAGATTTCTATGAAAATAAATATACAAAACACACATAAAATGAAGTAAATACGTATAAAAAAAGGTATACAAAATACACATAAAATAATGTAAACTCGTATGAAAATAAATAAAGAAAATACTAATAAAAGAATGTGTATTGTATAAATATAAATATACAAAATACAAATAAAATAACGTAAATTTATATAAAACTATATGCAAAAATACACAAAACTAATTAAATTTGTGTGAAAATAGATATACAAAATACATGTGTATTTTGTATATTTATTTTCATACAAATTGAAATTATTTTTGTTTATTTTTTTATATATTTTCATACAAATTTTCGTTATCTTATGTGTATTTTGTATATTTATTTTTTCTACAAATATACGTTCTTTTATCTGAATTTTTTTTATTGAGTTTGAAACGAATTTACCTTATTTTGCATATCTGATGTAATGTGTATATTATAATGTACATGTGTATGTATGACTGTACGTGTGGCGACACCCGGTCGGTGTCGCACAACAGGATGTCTAACAACACGTCGTGCTTTTGGCCGTGGGAAGCTGTGATGAACTGACACTAGGATCAGCAAATGATGACTTTCATCAACAGTCATCAACCGGAACCCACACCCTTCCGGACGAACTACAAGCAAATAAAACGGGCGAACAACGCAGAGAAGAAGAGAGAAGACGGGTGACGGGCAGGCGAGCGGTGCTCTGCCGCCCCGCGCCCTGCAGCGGTGTGGCTGTCTCTGATTTCGTGCGTCTCGCTCACGTAAACTGTAAACCTTATGTAGTACAACTGTTAATATAGTTAAAATACATTTGGTATTTGTATCAACCTGAGAGAGAGAACTAAAGTGAACTTATAACGGCTACCGCTCGGCCACACATCACTTAACTAAAAAGGCTATTGTGTTGTCTCACGACTTCTATCAACTGGAGAAAGCAGGCAACGGTATACCGGACCTCACGTGAGATAACAGTTCGCGCCTTAAAATTATTAAATATTAACACATAACACAAACCACTTAAAGTTGGTAACAAGAAAGGCTAACACTATTTTCATACAAATTAAAATACTTCTGTGTATTTTTGTATATAGTTTTCTATAAATTTACGTTATTTTATGTGTATTTTGTATATTTATATTTATAAATACACATTCTTTTATTATTTTTTATTTATTTTGATACGAATTTACATTATTTTATGTGTATTTTGTATACATTTTTTTATACGTATTTACTTCATTTTATGTGTATTTTGTATATATATTTTTATACAAATCTACGTTATTTTATGTGTATTCGTATATATGTTTTGAAACAAATTTACATTGTTTTATATGTATTTTGCATATCTATTTCAATACAAATTTACCTTATTGTATGTGTTTTTTATATATTTATTTTAATACAAATTCAAATATTTTATGTGTGTCTTGGTATATATATTTTTATAAATAAAAAAAATGCGTTATTTTATGGGTATTTTGCCTCTTTATTTTTATACAAATTTACATTATTTTATCAATATTCTGTGTATTTATTTTGATACGATTTTACATTATTCTATTTGTGTTTTGTATATATTTTTTTTATACAAATTTACGTTATTTTAAGTGTATTTGTTTATGTCTTTTCATTTAAATTTGCATTATTTTATGTGTATTTTGTATATGTATTTCAATACAAATTTAGCTAATTTTATGTGTATTTTGTATATTTATTTTTATACAAATTTAAAATATTTTTGTGTATTTTTGTATATAGTATGATACAAATTTAGGTTATTTTATGTGTATTTTGTATATCTATTTTCATACAAATACACATTCTTTTATTGATATTTTGTTTATTTATTTTGACGCGAATTTACAGTATTTAATGTGTATTTTGTATATATATTTTTATACAACTATATACAAAAATACACAAAAATATTTTAAATTTGTATAAAAATAAGTATACAAAATACACATAAAATTAGGTAAATTTGTATTGAAATACATACACAAAATACACATAAAATAATGTAAATTTGAATGAAAATACATAAACAAATACACTTAAAATAACGTAAATTTGTATAAAAAAATATGTACAAAACACAAATAGAATATTGTAAAATCGTATCAAAATAAATACACAGAATATTAATAAAATAATGTAAATTTTTATGAAAATAAAGAAGCAAAATACATTTTTTTTATTTATAAAAATATATATACCATAATACACATCAAAAAATTAAATTTGTATTAAAATAAATATACAAAAAACACATACAATAAGGTAAATTTGTATTGAAATAGATATGCAAAATACATTTAAAACAATGTAAATTTGTTTCAAAATATATATAAGAATACACATAAAATAACGTAGATTTTTATAAAAATATATATACAAAATACACATAAAATGAAGTATAAAAACGTATAAAAAAATGTATACAAAATACACATAAAATAATGTAAATTCGTATCAAAATAAATAAACAAAATACCAATAAAAGAATGTGTATTTGTATAAATATAAATATACAAAATACACATAAAATAACGTAAATTTATATAAAACTATATATAAAAATACACAGAAGTAATTAAATTTGTATGAAAATATATACAAAATACACACAAAATAAGCTAAATTTGAATTGAAATATATATACAAAATACATGAAATAAAATAAATTTGTATCAAAATATTTATATAAATACACATATAATAACGTAAATTTGTATGAAAATATATAAACAAAATACACATTAAATAATGTAAATACGTATAAAAAAATATGTACAAAATACACATATAATCATGTAATTCGTATCAAAATAAATAAACAAAATACCAATAAAATAATATAAATTTGTATGAGTAAACGTGTATGTTGCATATTTTTTCAATACAAATTTACCTTATTATATACGCATTTTGTATATTAATTTTAATACAAATTTAATTATTCGATGTGTATTTTTGTATCTGTATTTTTATAAACATATGGTTTATTTTTTGGGTATTTTCATCTTTATATTCATACAAATTTACATTATTTCATTGATATTCTGCTCATTCATTTTGATACGGTGACATTATTCTATGTGTATTTTGTATATATTTTTCATACAAATTTACGTTATTTTATGTGTATTTGTTTATATATTTTGACAAAAATTTACAATATTTTATGAGTATTTTGTATATACATTTCAAAAGAAATTTAAATAATTTTATGTGTATTTTATATATCTATTTTCATACAAATTCAAATTATTTCTATTTATTTTTGTATATATTTTAATACAAATTTTAGTTATGTTATGTGTATTTTGTAAATTTATTTTCATTCAAATATATATTAATTTAATTTAAATTTGTATGAAAAGATACATACAAAATACACATAAAATTCGGTTAATTTGTATTGAAATACATATACAAAATACACATAAAATAATGTAAATTTGAAAGAAAATATATAAACAAATACACATATAATAACGTAAATTTGTATGAAATATATATACAAAATACACATTTAATAATGTAAATATGTATAAAAAAAATATATACAAAACACAAATAGAATAATGTAAAATCGTAGCAAAATATATACACAGAATATTAATAAAATAATGTAAATTTGTATGAAAATTAAGATGCAAAATACCTATAAAATAACGCATTTTTTATAAAATTATTGATAACAAAATACACAAAATATTTGAATTTGTATTAAAATAAATATACAAAATGCACATACAATAAGGTAAATTTGTATTGAAATAGATATGCAAAATACATATAAAATAATGTAAATTTGTTTCAAAATATATATACGAATACACATAAAATGACGTAGATTTCTATAAAAATACATATACAAAATACACATAATATTAAGTAAATACGAATAAAAAAATGTATACAAAATACACATAAAATAATGTAAATTCGTATAAATTTAAATAAACAATATACCATTAAAAGAATGTGTATTTGTATAAATATAAATATACAAAATGCACATAAAATAACGTAAATTTATATAAAACTATATACATAAAATAACGCAAATTTCTATAAAAATATATGTACAAAAATGAACATAAAATAAATTTGCATAAAAATATATATACAAAACACACTTTAGATAATGTAAATGAGTATAAAAATATGTATACAAAATACCTATGAAATAATCTAAATTCGTATCGAATTAAATTAAGAAAATACCAATAAAATAATGTAATTTTGGATGAAAATATATATACAAAATACACATAAAATAACCTAAATACAAATACAAATATACACATAAAATAATTTAAAATTGAGTGAAATAAATATACAAAATAAACATAAAATAATATAAATTTGTATGAAAATATATATACCAATACACATTAAATAACATGAATTTGTATAAAATTTGAATCAAAATATATACTTATACACTCAATAAAATAACGTAATTTTTTTATGAAAATGTATATACAAAATACACATAAAACAATTTAAATACGTAGAAAAATATATATCCAAAAAACACATAAAATAGTGTAAATTTGTATGAAAATATATAAACAAATACACATAAAATAATGTAAATTTGGATAAAATATATACAAAATGAACATTAAATAATGTAAATATGTATAAAAAAAATATATACAAAATACACATAGAATAATGTTAAATCGTATCAAAATAAATAAAGAGAATATCAATAAAATAATGTAAATTTGTATGAAAATAAAGATGCAAAATATCCATATAATAACGCATATTTGCATAAAAATATATATACAAAAATACAAATAAAATAATTAAATTTGTATTAAAATAAATATACAAAATGCACGTACAATAAAGTAAATTTGTATTGAAATAGATATGCAAAATACACATCAATAATGTAAATTTGTATCAAAATATATATACGAATACTCATAAAATAGAGTAAATTTCTATGAAAATATACATACAAAATAGATATACAAAATACACATATAACTAGTTAAATTTGTATTTAAATACATGTACAAAAAACACATAAAATAATGTAGATTTGTATGAAATGAAAACAAATACATTTTATATAAAATATATATACATAATACACATAGAATAATGTAAAATCATATCAAAATAAATACACAGAATATCAATAAAATAATGTAAATTTGTATGAAAATAAAGATGCAAAATACCCATAAAATAAAGCATATTTTTATAAAAATACATATACAAAAATACACATAGATTAATCAAATTTGAATTAAAATTAATATACAATATGCACATACAATAAGGTAAATTTGTGTTGAAAAAATATGCAAAATACACATAAAACAATGTAAATTTGTTTCAAAATATATATACGAATACACATATAATAACGTAGATTTCTATAGAAATATATATATACAAAATACAGTTGAAATAATGTAAATACGTATAAAAATATATATACAAAATACACATTAAATAATGTTAATTCGTGTCAAAATAAATAAACAAAATATCATGAAAAGAATGTGTATTTGTATGAAAATAGATATACAAAATACACATAAAATAACCAAAATTTGTATAAAACTATATTCAAAAATACACAAAAATTATTTAAACTTGTATGAAAATAAATATACAAAAAACATATAAAATTAGGTAAATTTGTATTGAAATACATATACAAAATACACATAAAATAATGTAAATTTGAATGAAAATATATAAACATATAGACTTAAAATAACGTAAATTTGTATCAAATATATATACAAAAAACTCATTAAATAATGTAATTATGTATAAAAATATATATACAAAACACAAATAAAATAATGTAAAATCGTATCAAAATAAATACAGAAAATATTAATAAAATAATGTAAATTTGTATGAAAATTAAATTGCAAAATACCCATAAAATAACGCATTTTTTATAAAAATATGTATACGAAAAAATATAAAATATTTGATTTTGTATTAAAATAAATAGATATACAAAATACACATAAAATAAGCTAAATTTGAATTGAAATATTTATACAAAATACATAAAATAATGTAAATTTCTATCAAAATATACAAATACACATATAATAACGTAAATTTGTATAAAAATATATAAACAAAATACACATTAAATAATGTAAAAACGTATAAAAAAAATGTACAAAATACACAAATAATCATGTAATTCGTATCAAAATAAATAGACAAAATACCAATAAAATAATGTAAATTTCTATGAGAAAACATATACAAAATACACATAAATAACGCAAATATCAATAAAAATATATAATATAATATATTTTTATACATATTTAAAATATTTAATGTATATTTTGTATATATATTTTATCCAAATTTACGTGATTTTATATGTATTTGTTTATATATTTTCATACAAATTTACATTATTTTATGTGAGTTTTGTATATGTATCTCAATACAAATTTGCCTAACTTTATGTGTATTTTGCATATCTATTTTCAAACAAATTAAAATTATTTTTGTGTATTTTTGTATATATTTTTATACAACTATAGTTATTTTATTTGTTTTTTGTATATATATTTTCCTACAAATATACATTCTTTTATTGGAATATTGTGTATTTAATTTTTTACGAGTTTACATTAATTTATGTGTATTTTGTATATATATTTTTCTACGTATTTAAATTATTTTATGTGTATTTTATATATACATTTTCATAAAAATTTACGTTATTTTATTGTGTGTATTCGTATATATTTTGAAACAAATTTTATACAAATTTATGTTATTTTATGTGTATTTGTATATATATTTTCATACAAATTTATATTATTTTATGTGTATTCTTACATATATTTTATTACAAATTTACCTTATTTTATGTTTATTTTGTATACTTATTTCATTCAATTTTAAGTTATTTAATATGTATATTTGTATTTGTATTTAGGTTAATTTTATGTGTGTTTTCTATATATATTTTCATCCAAAATTACATTATTTTATTGTTATTTTTTTAAATTTAACTCGATACGAATTTAGATTATTTCATAGGTATTTTGTATACATATTTTTATACTCATTTACATTATCTAATGTGTGTTTTGTATATATTTTTTTATGCAAACTAATTTTATGTGCATTTTTGTACATATATTTTTATTGAAACTTAAAACGTTATTTTATGTGTATTTTGTATATGTTTTCTCATACAAATTTACATTATTTAATTAGTTTTTTTTTATTTATTTTGATACGAATGACTTGATTATTTGTGTATTTTGTAAATATTTTTTTATACGTATTTACATTACTTAATGTGTATTTTGTTTATATATTTTTTTACAAATTTACGTTATTATATGTGTATTTGTTAAAAATATTTTGAAACGAATTTACTTTATTTTATGTATTTTGTATATATATTTCAATTCAAATTTAGCTTATTTTGTGTGTATTTTGTATATCTATTTTCATACAAATTTAATTACTTCTGTGTATTTTTGTATATAGTTTTATACAAAGCTACGTTATTTTATGTGCATTTTGTATATTTATATTTATACAAATACAGATTCTCTTATTGGTATTTTGTTTATTTATATTTATACGAATTTACATTATTTTATGTGTATTTTGTATACATTTTTGATTCTTATTTACTTAATTTTATTTGTATTTTGTATATATATATTTATAGAAATCTAAGTTATTTTATGTGTATTCGTATATATATTTTGAAACAAATTTACATTGTTTTATATGTATTTTGCATATCTGTTTCAATACAAATTTACCTTATTATATGTGCATTTTGTATATTTATTTTAATACAAATTCAAATATTTTATGTGTATTTTGGTATATATAATTTTATAAAAAATGCGTTATTTTATAGGTATTTTGCATCTTAGTTTTCATACAAATGTATATTATTTTATTAATATTCTGTGTATATATTTTGATGCGATTTTATATTATACTATTTGTCTTTTGTATATATTTTTTTATACATATTTTCATTATTTAATGTGTATTTTTATATATATTTTATACAAATTAACGTTATTTTAAGTGTATTTGTTTATATAATTTCATTCAAATTTACATTATTTTAAGTGTATTTTGTATATGTATTTCAATACAAATTTACCTAATTTTATGTGTATTTTGTATATTTATTTTCATACAAATTTATATTTTTTTTGAGTTTTTTTGTATATACATATAGAGTAAATTTCTATGAAAATATATATTCAAAATACATATGAAATTATGTTAATAAGTATAAAAATATATATATCAAATACACCTAAAAAAATGAAAATTCGTATCAAAATAAATAAACGAAATTTCGATAAAGGAACGTATATTTGTAGGAAAATAAATATACAAAATACACATAAAATTACGAAAATTTGAATAAAAATATATACAAAAAAATAGATTTTAATTTGTATGAAAATAGATATACAAAATACACATATAATTAGTTAAATTTGTATTTAAATACATGTACAAAATACACATAAAATAATGTAAATTTGTACGTTCTTTTCTCGGATTTTGTTTATTGATTTTGATATATATATATATATATATATATATATATATATATATATATATATATATATATATATATATATATATATATATATATATATATATATATATATATATATATATATATATATATATATATATATATATATATATATATATATATATATATATATATATGTATTATATATATATATATATATATATATATATATATATATATATATATATATATATATATATATATATTTGTTTTTATATAGAAATTTACTCTATTTTATGTGTATGCGTATATATATTTTGATACAAATTTACATTATTTATGTGTATTTCGCATATCTGTTTCAATACAAATTTTCTTTATTGTATGTGCCTTTTGTATATTTATTTTGATACAAATTTAATTATTTTATGTGTATTTTTGTATGTATATTTTTAAACAAAAATACGTTATTATATGGGTATTTTGCATCTTTATTTTCATACAAATCTACATTATTTTATTGATAGTCTGTTTATTTATTTTGATACGATTTTACGTTATTCTGTGTATTTTGTATACATATTTTTAGACATATTTACATTATTTAATGAATATTTTGTACATATATTTAATGGAAATTTACGTTATCTTATGTGTATTTGTTTATATAGTTTCATACAAATTTACATTATTTTATGTGTATTTTGTATATGTATTTCAATAAAAATTTGCCTAATTTCATGTGTATTTTGCATATCTACTTTCAAACAAATTTAAATTTTTTTTGTGTATTTTTGTATATATTTTTATACAAATTTTGTTATTTTATTTGTATTTTGTATATATATTTTCCTACAAATATACATTCTTTTAGAGGAAATTTTGTTTATTTATTTTGATACGAATTTACATTATTTTATGTGTATTTTGTATATATATTTTTCTATGTATTTACATTATTTAATGTGTATTTTGTATATATATTTTCATAAAATTTACGTAATTTTATTGTGTGTATTCGTATATATTTTGATACAAATTTACTTTATTTTATGTTTTTTGCATATCTATTTCAATAAAAATCTACCTTATTGTATGTGTATTTTGTATATTTATTTTAATACAAATTTAATTTTTTTATGTGTATTTTTTTATATATATTTTTTTAATATGAGTTATTTTATGGGTATATTGCATCTTTAATTTAATAAATTTCTACATTACGTACATATCTTTTATACGTATTTACATTATTTAATGTGTATTTTGATTATATATTTTTATACAAATTTTCGTTATTATATGTGTATTTGAATATATATTTTGAAACAAATTTACATTATTTTATGTATTTTCTATATTTATTTCAATTCAAATTTAGCTTATTTTATGTGTCTTTTGTCTATCTATTTTCATACAAATTTTTTATTTTTTTTTATTTTTGTATATAGTTTTATACAATTTTACGTTATTTTATGTGGATTTTGTATATTTATATTTATACACGTGCACATTCTTTTATTGGCATTTAGTTTATTTATTTTGATACGAATTTACATTATTTTATGTGTATTTTGTATACATTTTCTTATACGTATTTACTTCATTTTATGTGTATTTTGTATATATATTTTTATAGAAATCTACGTTATTTTATGTGTATTCGTATATATATTTTGAAAGAAATTTACATTGTTTTATATGTATTTTGCATATCTCTTTCAATTCAAATTTACCTTATTGTATGTTCATTTTGTATATCTATTGTAATACAAATTTAAATACTTTATGTGTATTTTGGTATATATATTTTCATAAAAAAATGTGTTGTTTTATGGGTATTTTGCATCTTTATTTTCATACAAATTTATATTATTTTATTAATATTCTGTGTATTTATTTTGATACTATTTTACATTATTCTATTTGTCTTTTGTATATATTTTTTTATACATATTTACATTATTTAATGTGTATTTTATATATATATTTCATAGAAATTTACGTTTTTTTAAGTGTATTTGTTTATATATTTTCATTCAAATTTACATTATTTTATGTGTTTTTGTAAATGTATTTCAATCCAAATTTACCTAATTTTATGTGTATTTTGTATACAATTAGGTAAATTTATATTGAAATAGATATGCAAAATACATATAAAACAATGTAAAATTTGCTTCAAAATATATATACGAATACACATAAAATAACGTAGATTTCTATAAAAATATATATACAAAATACACATAAAATGAGGTAAATACGTATAAAAAAATGTATACAAAATACACATAAAATAATGTAAATTCGTATCAAAATAAATAAACAAAATACCAATAAAAAAATGTGTATTTGTATAAAAATAAATATACAAAATACACATAAAATATCGTAAATTTATATAAAACTATATACAAAAATACACAAAAGTAGTTAAATTTGTATGAAAATAGATATACAAAATATACATAAAATAAACTAAATTTGTGTATTTTTGTATATACTTTTATATCAATTTACGTTATTTTATGTGTATTTTGTATATTTATATTTATACAAATACACATTCTTTTATTAGTATTTTGTTTATTTATTTCGATACGAGTTTACATTATTTTATGTGTAGTTTGTACACATTTTTTTATACGTATTTACTTCATTTTATGTGTATTTTGTATATATATCTTTATAAAATATGCGTTATTTTATGTGTATTCGTATATATATTTTGAAACAAATTTACATTGTTTTATATGTATTTTGCATATCTATTTCAATACAAATTTACCTTATTATGTGTGCATTTCGTATATTTATTTTAATACAAATTCAAATATTTTATGTGTGTTTTGGTATATATATTTTTATAAAAAAATGCGCTATTTTGTGGGTATTTTGCATCTTAATTTTCATACAGATTTACATTATTTTATTAATATTCTGTTTATTTATTTGATACGATTTTACATTATTCTATTTGTGTTTTGTATATATTTTTGTATACATATTTACATTATTTAATGTGATTTTATATATATATTTTATACAAATTTACGTTAATTTAAGTGTATTTGTATATATATTTTAATTTAAATTTACACTATTTGATGTGTATTTTGTAAATGTATTTAAATACATTGTTTATATATTTTCATATAGATTTACATTATTTTATGAGTGTTTTGTATATGTATTTCAATCCAAATTTGCCTAATTTATGTGTATTTTGCCTATCTATTTTCAAACAAATTTAAATTATTTTTGCGTATTTTTGTATAAATTTCTATACAAATTTTAGTTATTTTATTTGTATTTTGTATATATATTTTCCTACATATATACATTCTATTATTGCAATTTTGTTTATTTATTTTGATACGAATTTCCATTAATTTATGTGTATTTTGTATATATATGTTTCTACGTATTTACATTATTTTAGGTGTATTTTGGATATATATTTTCATAAAAATTTACGTTATTTCATTGTGTGCTCTTGTATATATTTTGATACAAATTTTATACAAATTCATATTATTTTATGTGTATTTGAATACATATTTTCATACAAATTTAAATTATTTTATGTGTATTTTTACATATATTTCATTACAAATTTATCTTATTTTATGTTTGTTTCATATATTCATTTCATGCAATTTTAAATTATTTTATGTGTATATTTGTATTTGTATTTAGGTTATTTTATTTGTATTTTCTATATACATTTTCATCCAAAACTACATTATTTTATTGGTATTTTGTTAATTTAATTCGATACGAATTTAGATTATTTCATAGGTATTTTTTATACATTTTTTTATACGCATTTACATTATTTAATGTGTGTTTTGTACATATATTTTTAAAGAAATTACCGTTATTTTATATGTATTTTGTATATGTTTTCTCATATAAATTTATATTATGTTATTGGTATTTTGTTTATTTATTTTGATACGAATTACATGATTATATATTTATTTTCTACATATTTTTTTATACGTATTTCATTATTTAATGTGTATTTTGTTTATGTGTTTTTATACAAATTTACGTTATTATATGTGTATTTGTATAAATATTTTGATACAAATTTACATTATTTGGTGTATTTTGTAAATATATATATATATATATATATATATATATATATATATATATATATATATATATATATATATATATATATATATATATATATATATATATATATATATATATATATATATATATATATATACATATATATATATATATATACATATATATATATATATATATATATATATATATATATATATATATATATATATATATATATATGTATATATAAATATAAATTTGTATTAATATAAATATATACAAAATACACATATTATAAAGTAAATTTGTATATATATTCAAAATACACATAAAATAATGTAAATTTGTATCAAAATATATACAAATACACATATAAAATGTAAATTATATGTGAAAATACATATAAATATATAAAAATTTATAAATTATGTAAAATATATAAATATATATATATATATATATATATATATATATATATATATATATATATATATATATATATGTATATATATATATATATATGTATATATATATATATATATATATATATACATATATATATATATATATACATATATATATATAAATATACATATATATCTATATATATATATATATATATATATATATATATATATAAATATATATATATATATATATATATATATATATATATATATATTTTCATATAAATTTACATTATTTTATGTGTATTTTGTACATATATTTTATTACAAATCTACCTTATTTTATGTTTATTTTGTATGTGTATTTTGTATATTTATATTTAACCAAATACACATTCTTTTATTGGTATTTTGTTTATTTATTTTAATTCGAATTTACATTATTTTATGTGTATTTTGTATACATTTTTTTATACGTATTTACTTAATTTTATGTGTATTTTGTATATATATTTTTATAGAAATCTACGTTTTTTTATTTGTATTCGTATATATATTTTGAAACAAATTTACATTGTTTTATATGTATTTTTGCATATCTCTTTCAATACAAATTTACCTTATTGTATGTGCATTTTGTATATTTATTTCAAGCCAAAATTTAAATATTTTATGTGTATTTTGGTATATATATTTTTATAAGAAATGCGCTGTTTTATGGGAATTTTGCATCTTTATTTTCATACAAATTTACATTATTTTATTAATATTCGGTGTATTTATTTTGATACGATGTTACATTATTATATTTGTTTTTTGTATATACTTTTTTATACATATATACATTATTTAATGTGTATCTTGCATATATATTTTATTCAAATTTATTATCTATTATCTATTTTCATACAAATACACATTCTTTTCATGATATTTTGTTTATTTATTTTGACACGAATTTACATTATTTGATATGTATTGTATATATATTTATATACGTATTTACATAATTTCATATGTATTTTGTATATCTATTTCTATAGAAATCTACTTTATTTTATGTGTATTCGTATATATATTTTGAAACAAATTTACATTGTTTTATATGTATTTTTGAATATCTCTTTCAATACAAATTTACCTTACTGTATATGCATTTTGTATATTTATTTCAATACAAATTTAAATATTTTATGTGTATTTTGGTAAATATATTTTTATAAAAAATGCGATAATTTTTGGGAATTTTGCATCTTTATTTTCAAACAAATTTACATTATTTTATTGATATTCTGTGTATTTATTTTGATACGATTTTACATTATTCTATTTGTTTTTTGTATATATTTTTTATACACATTTACATTATTTAATGTGTATCTTGCATATATATTTTATACAAATTTACGTTATTTTAAGTGTATTCGTTTATATATTTTCATTCAAATTTACATTATTTGATGTGTATTTTGTATATGTATTTCAATTCAAATTTACCTAATTTTATGTGTATTTTGTATATTTCTTTTCAAACAAATTTAATTTATTTTTGTTTATTTTATTATATAGATTTATACAAATTTAGGTTATTTTATGTTCGCATTTACTTTATTTAGTGTGTGTTTTGTATATATATTTTATGCAAATTTATTTTATTTTATGTGCATTTTGTACATATATTTTTATAGAAATTTGCGTTATTTGTATATGTTTTCTCATAAATTTACATTATTTTATTGCTATTTTGTTTATTTATTTTGATACGAATTACATGATGATATGTGTATTTTGTACATATTTTTATACGTATTTACATTACTTAATGTGTATTTTGTTTATATTTTTTAAACAAATCTACGTTATTATATGTATTTGTATAAATATTTTGATACAGATTTACATTATTTTATGTATTTTGTATGTACATTTCAATTCAAATTTAGCTTATTTTAGCTGTATTTTGTATATATATTTTCATACAAATTTAATTACTTTTGTGTATTTTTGTATATAGTTTTATACAAATTTACGATATTTTTTGTGTATTTTGTATATTTATATTTATTCAAATACACATTCTTTTACTGGTATTTTGTTTATTTATTTTGATACGATTTTTATGTGTATTTTGTATTCATTTTTTTATACGTATTTACTTCATTTTATGTGTATTTTGTATATATTTTTATAGAAATCTACGTTATTTTATGTGTATTCGTATATATATTTTGAAACAAATTTACATTGTTTTATATGTATTTTTGAATATCTCTTTCAATGCAAATTTACCTTACCATATATACCAAAATACACATAAAAAAATTAAATTTGTATTAAAATAAATATATAAAAAACACATACAATAAGGTAAATTTGTATTGAAATAGATATGCAAAATACATATAAAACAATGTAAATTTGTTACAAAATATATATACGAATACACATAAAATAACGTAGATTTCTATAAAAATATATATACAAAATACACATAAAATGAAGTAAATACGTATAAAAAAATGTATACAAAATACACATTAAATAATGTAAATTCGCATCAAAATAAATATACAAAATACCAATAAAAGAATGTGTATTTGTATAAATATAAATATACAAAATACACATAAAATAACGTAAATTTATATAAAACTATATACAAAAATGCACAGAAGTATTTTAATTTGTATGAAAATAGATATACAAAATAAGGTAAATTCGTTTCAAATTCAATAAACAAAATTCAGATAAAAGAACGTATATTTGTAGAAAAAATAAATATACAAATACACATAAAATAACGAAAATTTGTATGAAAATATATAAAAAAATAAACAAAAATAATTTCAATTTGTATGAAAATAAATAAAATTTGGTTAATTTGTATTGAAATACATATACAAAATACACATAAAATAATGTAAATTTGAAAGAAAATATATAAACAAATACACATATAATAACGTAAATTTGTATGAAATATATGTACAAAATACACATTAAATAATGTAAATATGTATAAAAAATATATACAAAACACAAATAGAATAATGTAAAATCGTATCAAAATATATACACAGAATATTAATAAAATAATGCAAATTTGTATGAAAATTAAGATGCAAAATACCTATAAAATAACGCATTTTTTATAAAATTATTGATACCAAAATACACATAAAATATTTCAATTTGTATTAAAATAAATATACAAAATGCACATACAATAAGGTAAATTTGTATTGAAATAGATATGCAAAATACATATAAAATAATGTAAATTTGTTTCAAAATATATATACGAATACACATAAAATAACGTAGATTTCTATAAAAATACATATACAAAATACACATAAAATTAAGTAAATACGTATAAAAAATGTATACAAAATATACATAAAATAATGTAAATTCGTATAAATGTAAATAAACAATATACCAATAAAAGAATGTGTATTTGTATAAATATAAATATACAAAATGCACATAAAATAACGTAAATTTATATAAAACTATATACATAAAATAACGCAAATTTCTATAAAAATATATGTACAAAAATGAACATAAAATAAATTTGCATAAATATATATATATACAAAACACATTAGATAATGTAAATGAGTATAAAAATATGTATAGAAAATACCTATGAAATAATCTAAATTCGTATCGAATTAAATTAAGAAAATACCAATAAAATAATGTAATTTTGGATGAAAATATATATACAAAATACACATAAAATAACCTAAATACAAATACAAATATACACATAAAATATTGTATTTTGTATATACATTTCAATTCAAATTTAGCTTATTTTATCTGTATTTTGTATATCTATTTTCATACGAATTTAATTACTTCTGTGTATTTTTTAATATAGTTTTATACAAATTTACGTTATTTTATGTGTATTTTGTATATTTATATTTATACAAATTTACATTGTTTTATTAATATTCTGTGTATTTATTTTGACACGATTTTACATTATTCTACTTGTTTTTGTATATATTTTTTTTATACATATTTACATTATTTAATGTGTATTTTGTATATTTTAAAACAAATTTAAGTTATTTTATGCGCATCTGTTAAAATATTTTGATACAAATTTACATTATTTTATGTATTTTGTATATATATATCAATACAAATTTAGTTTATTTTATGTATATTTTGTATATCTATTTTCATTCGTATCAAAATAAATAAACAAAATAGCAATAAAATAATGTAAATTTGTATGAGAAAACATATACAAATACACATTAAATAACACAAATTTCTAAAAAAATATATGTACAAAAATGCACATAAAATAAAGTAAATTTGCATAAAAATACATATACAAAACACACATTAAATAATGTAAATGCGTACATAAAATAACCTAAATTTGTATAAAACTATATACAAAAATACACAAAAATATTTAAAATTTGTATGAAAAGAAATATACAAAATACACATAAAATTAGGTAAATTTGTATTGAAATACATATACAAAATACACATAAAATAATGTAAATTTGAATGAAAATATATAAACAAATACACTTAAAATAACGTAAATTTGTATAAAATATATATGCAAGATACACATTAAATAATGTAAATGTGTATAAAAAAATATATACAAAAAAGAAATAGAATAATGTAAAATCCTATCAATATAAATACACAGAATATCAATAAAATAATGTAAATTTGTATGAAAAGAAAGATGCAAAATTCCCATAAAATAGCGCATTTTTTATAAAAATATATATAACAAAAAACACATAAAATATTTAAATTTTTATTGAAATAAATATACAAAATGCATATACAGTAAGGTAAATATGTATTGAAAGAGATATTCAAAAATACATATCAAACAAAGTAAATTTGTTTAAAAATATATATACGAATACACATAAAATGACGTAGATTTCTATAGAAATATATATACAACATACACATGAAATTATGTAAATACGTATAAAAATATATATACAAAATACATATCTTGGTAAATTCGTGTCAAAATAAATAAACAAAATATCATGAAAAGAATGTGTATTTGTATGAAAATAAATAATAGATAATAAATTTGTATGAAATATATATGCAAGATACACATTAAATAATGTAAATATGTATAAAAAATATATATACAAAAAACAAATAGAATAATGTGAAATCGTATCAAAATAAATACACCGAATATTAATAAAATAATGTAAATTTGTATGAAAATAAAGATGCAAAATTCCTATCAAATAGCGCATTTCTTATAAAAATATATATACCAAAATACACATAAAATATTTAAATTTGTATTGAAATAAATATACAAAATGCACATACAATAAGGTAAACTTGTATTGAAAGAGATATGCAAAAATACATATAAAACAATGTAAATTTGTTTCAAAATACGAATACACATAATATAACGTAGATTTCTATATAAATATATATACAAAATACACATAAAATTAAGTAAATACGTATAAAAATAGATATACAAAATACACATAGAATAATGTAAAATTGTTTAAAAAAAAATAAACAATATAAATAAAATAATGTAAATTTGTATGAAAATAAAAATGCAAAATACCCATAAAATAAAGCATATTTTTATAAAAACTACATATACAAAAATACACATAGCATAATTAAATTTGTATTAAAATTAATATACAGAATGCATATACAATAAGGTAGATTTGTATTGAAAAAATATGCAAAATACACATAAAACAGTGTAAATTTATTTCATAATCTATATACGAATACTCATAAATCAACGTAGATTTCTATAGAAATATATATACAAAATACACATCAAATGATGTAAACACGTATAAAAATATATATATATAAAATACACATTAAATAATGTAAATTCGCGTCAAAATAAATAAACACAATATCAATAAAAGAATGTGTATTTGTATGAAAATAGATATACAATATACACATAAAATCACCTAAATTTGTATAAAACTATATACAAAAATACACAAAAATAATTTTAATTTGTATGAAAATAAATATACAAAATACACATAAAATTAGGTAAATTTGTATTGAAATACATTTACAAAATACACATAAAATAATGTAAATTTGAATGAAAATATATAAACAAATACACTTAAAATAACGTAAATTTGTATAAAATATATATAAAAAATACACATTAAATAATGTAAATATGTATAAAAAAATATATACAAAACACAAATAGAATAATATAAAATCGTATCAAAATAAATACACAGAATATTAATAAAATAATGTAAATTTGTATGAAAATTAAGATGCAAAATACCCGTAAAATAACGCATTTTTTATAAAAATATATATACCAAGACACACATAAAATATTAGAATTTGTATTAAAATAAATATACAAAATGCACATACAATAAGGTAAATTTGTATTGAAATAGATATGCAAAATACATATAAAACCATGTAAATTTTTTTCAAAATATATATACGAATACACATAAAATAGCATAGATTTCTATGAAAATAAATATACAAAATACACAAAATGAAGTAAATACGTATAAAAAAAGGTATACAAAATACACATAAAATAATGTAAACTCGTATCAAAATAAATAAACAAAATACTAATAAAAGAATGTGTATTGTATAAATATAACTATACAAAATACAAATAAAATAACGTAAATTTATATAAAACTATATGCAAAAATACACAAAAGTAATTAAATTTGTGTGAAAATAGATATACAAAATACATGTGTATTTTGTATATTTATTTTCATACAAATTGAAATTATTTTTGTTTATTTTTTTATATATTTTCATACAAATTTTCGTTATTTTATGTGTATTTTGTATATTTATTTTTTCTACAAATATACGTTCTTTTACCTGAATTTTGTTTATTGAATTTGAAACGAATTTACCTTATTTTGTATATCTATTTTCATACAAATAAAAATACTTCTGTGTATTTTTATTACACATATCAAAATAAATACAGAAAATATTAATAAAATAATGTAAATTTGTATGAAAATTAAGATGCAAAATACCCATTAAATAACGCATTTTTTATAAAAATATATATACGAAAAAACATAAAATATTTGATTTTGTATTAAAATAAATAGATATACAAAATACACATAAAATACGCTAAATTTGAATTGAAATATATATACAAAATACATAAAATAATGTAAATTTATATCAAAATACTTATACAAATACACATATAATAACGTAAATTTGTATAAAAATATATTAACAAAATACACATTAAATAATGTAAATATGTATAAAAAAATGTACAAAATACACAAATAATCATGTAATTCGTATCAAAATAAATAGACAAAATACCAATAAAATAATGTAAATTTCTATGAGAAAACATATACAAAATACACATAATTAACGCAAATATCAATAAAAATATACATAATATAATATATTTTTATACATATTTAAAATATTTAATGTATATTTTGTATATATATTTTATCAAATTTACGTTATTTTATATGTATTTGTTTATATATTTTCATACAAATTTACATTATTTTATGTGAGTTTTGTATATGTATTTCAATACAAATTTGCCTAACTTTATGTGTATTTTGCATATTTATTTTCAAACAAATTTAAATTATTTTTGTGTATTTTTGTATATATTCTTATACAAATTTTAGTTATTTTATTTGTTTTTTGTATATATATTTTCCTACAAATATACATCCTTTATTGGAATTTTGTGTATTTAATTTTTTACGAATTTACATTATTTTATGTGTATTTTATATATATATTTTTCTACGTATTTAAATTATTTTTGTGTATTTTTGTATTTATTTTTATACAAATTTTAGTTATTTTATTTGTATTTTGTATATATATTTTCCTACAAATATACAATCTTTTATTATAGTTTTGTTTATTTATTTTGATACGAGTTTACATTATTTTATGTGTATTTTGTATATATATTTTTCTACGTATTTACATTATTTTATGTGTATTTTGTATATATATTTTAATAAAAATTTACATTATTTTATTGTCTGTATTCCTATTTATTTTGATAAAATTTTTATACAAATTCATGTTATTTTATGTGTATTTGTATATATATTTTCATACAAATTTATATTATTTTACGTGTATTTTTACATATTTTTCATTACAAATTTACCTTATTTTTTGATTATTTTGTATATTTATTACATTCAATTTTAAATTATTTTATGTGTATATTTGTATTTGTATTTACGTAATTTTATGTGTATTTTCTATATATATTTTCATCCAAAATTACATTATTTTATTGGTATTTTCTTTATTTAACTCGATACGAATTTAGATTTTTTCATAGGTATTTTGTATACATATGTTTATACTCATTTACATTATGTAATGTGTGTTTTGTATATATTTTTTAAAGCAAATTTATTTGATTTGCATTTTTGTACATATATTTTTATAGAAATTCATTTATTTTATGTGTATTTTGTATATGTTTTCTCATAAAAATTTACATTATTTTATTGGTATTTTGTTTATTTATTTTGATACGAATTACATGATTATATGTGTATTTTGTATATATTTTTTTATTCGTAATTACATTATTTAATGTGTATTTTGTTTATATATTTTTTTATAAAATTTACGTAATTATATGTGTATTTGTAAAAATATTTTGATACAAATTTACTTTATTTTATGTATTTTGTACATATATTTCAATTCAAATTAAGCTTATTTTGTGTGTATTTTGTATATCTATTTTCATACAAATTTAATTACTTTTGTGTATCTTTGTATATTGTTTTATATAAATTTACCTTATTTTATGCATTTTGTATATTTATATTCATACAAATACACATAAAATAAAGTAAATTTGCATAAAAATAAATATACAAAACACACATTAAATAATGTAAATGCATATAAAAATATGTATACAAAATACCTATGAAATAATCTAAATTCGTATCGAATTAAACTAACAAAATACCAATAAAATAATGTAATTTTTGATGAAAATATATATAGAAAATACACATAAAATAACCTAAATACAAATACATATATACACATAAAATAATTTAAAATTGAAGGAAATAAATATTCAAAATAAACATAAAATAAGGTAAATTTGTAATGAAATATATGTAAAAATGCACATAAAATAATGTAGATTTGTATAAATATATATATACAAATACACATAAAATAACATGAATTTGTATAAAATTTGTATCAAATTATATACGAATACACACAATAAAATAAAGTAAATTTTTATGAAAATATATATACAAAATACACATAAAATAATGTAAATACGTAGAAAAATATATATACAAAATACACATAAAATAAAGTAAATTCGTATCAGAATAAATAGATAAAATTCCAATAAAAGAATGTATATTTGTAGGAAAATATATATATAGAAAATACAAATAAAATAACTAAAATTTGTATGAAAATATATACAAAAACACACAAAAATTATTTAAATTTGTTTGAAAATAGATATGCAAAATACACATAAAATTAGGCAAATTTGTATTGTATTGTATTGAAAATACACATAAAATAATGTAAGTTTGAAAGAAAATATATAAACAAATACACTTAAAATAACGTAAAATTGTATGAAATATATATACAAAATACACATTAAATAATGTAAATATGTATAAAAAAATATATACAAAACACAAATAGAATAATGTAAAATCGTATCAAAATAAATACATAGAATAATAATAAAATAATATAAATTTGCATGAAAATAAAGATGCAAAATACCCATAAAATAACGCATTTTTTATAAAAATATATATACCAAAACACACATAAAATATTTGAATTAGTATTAAAATAAATATACGAAATATGTATTTTGTATATATATTTCTATAGAAATCTGCGTTATTTTATGTGTATTCGTATATATATTTTGAATCAAATTTACATTGTTTTATGTGTATTTTGCATATTTTTTAAATAAAAATTTACCTTATTGTATGTGCATTTTGTATATTAATTTTACTACAAATCTAATTATTGAATGTGTATTTATGTATATGTATTTTTATAAAAATATGCTTTATTTTATTGGTATTTTGCATCTTTATTTTCATACAAATTTACATTATTTTATTGATATTTTGTGTATTTATTTTGATACGATTTTACATTATTTTCTATGTGTGTTTTGTATATATATTTAATACAAATGTACTTTATTTTATGTGTATTTGTTTTCATTTCATACAAATTTTCATTATTTTATGTGTATTTTGTACATGTAAAAATTTGTACAAATTTAACTAATTATATGTGTATTTTGTATATCAATTTTCATAAAAATTGAAATTATTTTTGTTTTTTTTGTATATATTTTTATACAAATTTTCGTTATTTTATGTGTATTTTGTATATTTATTTTCCTACAAATATACGTTCTTTTATCGGAATTTTGTTTGTTTATTTTGATACGAATTTACATTATTTTAGGTGTATTTGGTATATATATTTTTATACTATTTACATCATTTTATATGTATTTTGTATGTATATTTTCAAAGAAATTTACTCTATTTTATGTGTATTCGTATATATATTTTGATACAAATTTACATTATTGATGTGTATTTTGCATATGTATTTCAATACAAATTTACTTTATTGTATATGCATTTTGTATATTTATTTCAATACAAATTTAATTATTTCATGTGTATTTTTGTATATATATTTTTATGCATATATGCGTTATTATATGGGTATTTTGCATCTTTATTTTCATACAAATTTAAACTATTTTATTGATATTCTGTTTATTTATTTTGATACGATTTAACATTATTCTATGTGTATTTTGTATATATATTTTTATACATATTTACATTATTTAATGTATATTTTGTATATATATTTTATCCAAATCTACGCTATTTTATGTGTATTTGTTTATATATTTTCATACAAATTTACATTATTTTATGTGTATTTTGTATATGTATTTCAATACAAATTTGCCTAACTTTATGTGTATTTTGCATATATATTTTCAAACAAATTTGAACTATTTTTGTGTATTTTTGTATTTATTTTTATACAAATTTTAGTTATTTTATTTGTGTTTTGTATATATATTTTCCTACAAATATACAATCTTTTATTATAATTTTGTTTATTTATTTTGATACGAGTTTACCTTATTTTATGTGTATTTTGTATATATATTTTTCTACGTATTTACATTATTTTATGTGTATTTTGTATATATATTTTAATAAAAATTTACATTATTTTATTGTGTGTATTCCTATGTATTTTGATACAAATTTTATACAAATTCATGTTATTTTATGTGTATTTGTATATATATTTTCATACAAATTTATATTATTTTACGTGTATTTTTACATATTTTTCATTACAAATTTACCTTATTTTATGATTTTTTTGTATATTTATTTCATTCAATTTTAAATTATTTTATGTGTATATTTGTATTTGTCTTTGCGTAATTTTATGTGTATTTTCTATATATATCTTCATCCAAAATTACATTATTTTATTGGTATTTTCTTTATTTAACTCGATACGAATTTAGATTTTTTCAAAGGTATTTTGTATACATATATTTATACTCATTTACATTATGTAATGTGTGTTTTGTATATATTTTTTAATGCAAATTTATTTTATGTGCATTTTTGTACATATATTTTTATAGAAATTTATTTATTTTATGTGTATTTTGTATATGTTTTCTCATAAAAAATTACATTATTTTATTGGTATTTTGTTTATTTATTTTGATACGAATTACATGATTATATGTGTATTTTGTATATATTTTTTTATACGTAATTACGTTATTTAATGTGTATTTTGTTTATATATTTAAATTTACTTTATTTTATGTATTTTGTACATATATTTCAATTCAAATTAAGCTTATTTTGTGTGTATTTTGTATATCTATTTTCATACAAATTTAATTACTTTTGTGTATCTTTGTATATTGTTTTATATAAATTTACCTTATTGTATGTGCATTTTGTATATTTATATTTATACAAATACACATAAAATAAAGTAAATTTCCATAAAAATAAATATACAAAACACACACTAAATAATGTAAATGCGTATAAAAATATGTATACAAAATACCTATGAAATAATCTAAATTCGTATCGAATTAAACTAACAAAATACCAATAAAATAATGTAATTTTTGATGAAAATATATATAGAAAATACACATAAAATAACCTAAATACAAATACATATTTTGATACGATTTGACATTATTCTATGTGTATTTTGTATATATTTTTCATACAAATTTACGTTATTTTATGTGTATTTGTTTATATATTTTGACACAAATTTACAATATTTTATGAGTAATTTGTATATATATTTCAAAAGAAATTTACCTAGTTTTATGTGTATTTTGAATATCTATTTTCATACAAACTCAAATTATTTATATGTATTTTTGTATATATTTCAATACAAATTTTAGTTAGGTTATGTGTATTTTGTAAATCTATTTTCATTCAAATATATATTTTTTTATTGGTATTTTGTTGATTTATATTGATACGAATTTACATTATTTTATATGTACTTTTTATATATATTTTTATACGCATTTACATTATTTAATATTTATTTTGAATATATAATTTTATACAAATTCATGGTATTTTATGTGTATTTGTATATATATTTTCATATAAATTTACATTATTTTATGTGTATTTTGTACATATATTTCATTACAAATTTACCTTATTTTATGTTTATTTTGTATGTGTATTCGGTACATTTATATTTATACACGTTTACTCATACAAATTTATATTATTTTATTGGTATTTTGTTTATTTATTTTGATACAAATTTAAATATTTTATGTGTATTTTCGTATATATATTTTTATAAGAAATGCGCTATTTGATTGGAATTTTGCATCTTTATTTTCATACAAATTTACATTATTTTATTAATATTCGGTGTATTTATTTTGATACGATTTTACATTATTCTATTTGTTTTTTGTATATATATATTTTTTATACATATTTACATTATTTAATGTGTATCTTGCATATATATTTCATACAAATTTATTATCTATTATTTATTTTCATACAAATACACATTCTTTTTATGATATTTTGTTTATTTATTTTGACACGAATTTACATTACTTAATATGTATTTTATATATATATTTTTATACGTATTTACATAATTTCACGTGTAATTTGTAAATATATTTCTATAGAAATCTACGTTATTTTATGTGTATTCGTATATATATTTTGAAACAAATTTACACTGTTTTATTTGTATTTTGCGTTTTTTTTCAATACAAATTTACCTTATTGTATGTGTGCATTTTGTATATTAATTTTAATACAAATTTAATTATTCTATGTGTATTTTTGTATATGTATTTTTATAAAAATATGCTTTATTTTATGTGTTATTTTCATACAAATTTAAATTATTTTATTGATATTCTGTGTACTTATTTTGATACGATTTTACATTATTCTATGTATAACAAAAATAAATACAGAATACACAAAAATAGATATGCAAAATACATATAAACAATGTAAATTTGTTTCAAAATATATATACGAATACACATGAAATAAGGTAGATTTCTATAAAAATATATATACAAAATACACAAAATTAAGTAAATACGTATAAAAAATGTATACAAAATACACATAAAATAATGTAAATTAGTATCAAAATAAATAAACAAAATACCAATAAAAGAATGTGTATTTGTATAAATATATATATATATATATATATATATATATATATATATATATATATAGATATATATATATATATATATATATATATATATATATATATATATATATATATATATATATATACAAAATACACATTAAATAATAAAAATTTGTTTAAAACTATACAAAATACACATGAAATGATGTAAATACGTATAAAAATATATATACAAAATACACATTAAATAATATAAATTCGCGTCAAAATAAATAAACAAAAAATCAATAAAAGAATGTGTATTTGTATGAAAATAGATATACAAAATACACATAAAATAACCTAAATTTGTATCAAACTATATACAAAAATACACACAAATATTTTAAATTTGTATGAAAATAAATATACAAAATACACATAAAATTAGGTAAATTTGTATTGAAATACATACACAAAATACACATAAAATAATGTAAATTTGAATGAAAATACATAAACAAATACACTTAAAATAACGTAAATTTGTATAAAAAAAAATAGAATAATGTAAAATCGTATCAAAATAAATACACAGAATATTAATAAAATAATGTAAATTTGTATGAAAATAAAGAAGCAAAATACCCATAAAATAACGCATTTTTTTATTTATAAAAATATATATACCAAAATACACATCAAAAAATTAAATTTGTATTAAAATAAATATAAAAAAAACACATACAATAAGGTAAATTTGTATTGAAATAGATATGCAAAATACATATAAAACAATGTAAATTTGTTTCAAAATATATATACGAATACACATAAAATAACGTAGATTTCTATAAAAATATATATACAAAATACACATAAAATGAAGTAAATACGTATAAAAAAATGTAAACAAAATACACATAAAATAATGTAAATTCGTATCAAAATAAATAAACAAAATACCAATAAAAGAATGTGTATTTGTATAAATATAAATTTACAAAATACACATAAAATAACGTAAATTTATATAAAACTATATACAAAAATACACAGAAGTAATTAAATTTGTATGAAAATATATACAAAATACACACAAAATAAGCTAAATTTGAATTAAAATATATATACAAAATACATGAAATAAAGTAAATTTGTATCAAAATATTTATACAAATACACATATAATAACGTAGATTTGTATGAAAATATATAAACAAAATACACATTAAATAATGTAAATACGTATAAAAAAATATGTACAAAATACATATATAATCTTGTAGCTCGTATCAAAATAAATAAACAAAATACCAATAAAATAATATAAATTTGTATGAGTAAACGTGTATGTTGCATATTTTTTCAATACAAATTTACATTATTATATACGCATTTTGTATATTAATTTGTATTCAAATTTAATTATTCGATGTGTATTTTTGTATCTGTATTTTTGTAAACATATGCTTTATTTTTTGGGTATTTTGCATCTTTATTTTCATACAAATTTACATTATTTTATTGATATTCTGCTCATTCATTTTGATACGAATTGACATTATTCTATGTGTATTTTGTATATATTTTTCATACAAATTTACGTTATTTTATGTGTATTTGTTTATATATTTTGACACAAATTTACAATATTTTATGGGTATTTTGTATATAGATTTCAAAAGAAATTTACCTAGTTTTATGTGTATTTTGTATATCTATTTTCATACAAACTCAAATTATTTCTATGTATTTTTGTATATATTTTAATACAAATTTAGTTATGTTATGTGTATTTTGTAAATTTATTTTCATTCAAATATATATTATTTTATTGGTGTTTTGTTGATTTATATTGATAGGAATTTACATTATTTTATATGTACTTTGTATATATATTTTTATACGCTTTTATATTATTTAATATTTATTCTGAATATATATTTTTATACAAATTCAAATTATTTTATGTGTATTTGTATATATATTTTTATATAAATTTACATTATTTTATGTGTATTTTGTACATATATTTTTTTACAAATCTACCTTATTTTATGTTTATTTTGTATGTGTATTTTGTATATTTATATTTATCCAAATACACATTCTTTTATTGGTATTTTGTTTATTTATTTTAAATCGAATTTACATTATTTTATGTGTATTTTGTATACATTTTTTTATACGTATTTACTTAATTTTATGTGTATTTTGTATATATATTTTTATAGAAATCTACGTTATTTTATGTGTATTCGTATATATATTTTGAAACAAATTTACATTGTTTTATATGTATTTTTGCATATCTCTTTCAATACAAGTTTACCTTATTGTATGTGCATTTTGTATATTTATTTCAATACAAATTTAAATATTTTATGTGTATTTTGGTATATATATTTTTATAAGAAATGCGCTATTTTATGGGAATTTTGCATCTTTATTTTCATACAAATTTACATTATTTTCTTAATATTCGGTGTATTTATTTTGTTACGATTTTACATTATTCTATTTGTTTTTTGTATATACTTTTTTATACATACTTACATTATTTAATGTGTATCTTGCATATATATTTTATACAAATTTATTATCTATTATCTATTTTTATACAAATACCCATTCTTTTCATGATATTTTGTTTATTTATTTTGACACGAATTTACATTATTTGATATGTATTTTGTATATATATTTTTATACGTATTTACATAATTTCATATGTATTTTGTATATATATTTAATAGATATTCAAAATACACATAAAATAACCTTAATTTGTATCAAACTATATTCAAAAATACACAAAAATATTTTAAATTTGTATGAAAATAAATATACAAAATACACATAAAATTAGGTAAATTTGTATGGAAATACATATACAAAATACACATAAAATAATGTAAATTTGAATGAAAATACATAAACAAATACACTTAAAATAACGTAAATTTTTATAAAAAAATATATACAAAACACAAATAGAATAATGTAAAATCGTATCAAATTAACACACAGAATATTAATAAAATAATGTAAATTTGTATGAAAATAAAGAGGCAAAATACCCATAAAATAACGCATTTTTTTATTTATAAAAATATATATACCAAAATACACATAAAAAAATTAGATTTGTTTTAAAATTAAATATATAAAAAACACATACAAAAAGGTAAATTTGTATTGAAATAGATATGCAAAATACATATAAAGTAATGTAAATTTGTTTCAAAATATGTATACGAATACACATAAAATAACGTAGATTTCTATAAATATATATATATAAAATACACATAAAATGAAGTAAATACGTATAAAAAAATGTATCAAAATAAATAAACAAAATACCAATAAAAGAATGTGTAATTGTATAAATATAAATATACAAAATACACATAAAATAACGTAAATTTATATAAAACTATATACAAAAATACACAGAAGTATTTTAATTTGTATGAAAATAGATATACAAAATAAGGTAAATTCGTTTCAAATTCAATAAACAAAATTCAGATAAAAGAACGTATATTTGTAGAAAAAATAAATATACAAAATACACATAAAATAACGAAAATTTGTATGAAAATATATAAAAAAATAAACAAAAATAATTTCAATTTGTATGAAAATAAATATACAAAATACACATGTATTTTGTATATCTATTTTCACACAAATTTAATTACTTTTGTGTATTTTTGCATATAGTTTTATATAAATTTACGTTATTTTATTTGTATTTTGTATATTTATATTTATACAATACACATTCTTTTATTAGTATTTTGTTTATTTATTTTGATACGAGTTTACATTATTTTATGTGTATTTTGTATACCTTTTTTTATACGTATTTACTTCATTTTATGTGTATTTTGTATATTTATTTTCATAGAAATCTATGCTATTTTATGTGTATTCGTATATATATTTTGAAAAAAATTTACGTGGTTTTATATGTATTTTGCATATCTATTTCAATACAAATTTACCTTATTGTATGTGCATTTTGTATATTTATTTTAATACAAATTCAAATATTTTATGTGTGTCTTGGTATATATATTTTTATAAAAAATGCGTTATTTTATGGGTATTTTGCATCTTAATTTTCATACAAATTTACATTATTTTATTAATATTCTGTGTATTTATTTTGATACGATTTTATATTATTCTATTTGTGTTTTGTATATATTTTTTTATACATATTTACATTATTTAATGTGTATTTTTTATATATATTTTATACAAATTTACGTTATTTTAAGTGTATTTGTTTATATATTTTCATTCAAATTTACATTATTTTATGTGTATTTTGTAAATGTATTTCAATACAAATTTACCTAATTTTATGTGTATTTTGTATATTTATTTTCATACAAATTAAAATTATTTTTGTGTATTTTTTATATAGTTTTATACAAATTTAGGTGATTTTATGTGTATATTGTATATCTATTTTCATACAAATACACATTCTTTTATTGATATTTTGTTTATTTATTGTGACGCGAATTTACATTATTTAATGTGTATTTTATATATATATTTTTATACGTGTTTACATCATTTGATGTGTATTTTGTATATATATTTCTATAGAAATCTACGTTGATTTATGAGTATTCGTATATAGATTTTGAAATAAATTTACAGTTTTATGTGTATTTTGCATATTTTTTCAATACAAATTTACCTTATTGTATATGCATTTTGTATATTAATTTTAATACAAATTTAATTATGCTATGTGTATTTTTGTATATGTATTTTTTATAAAAATATGCTTTATTTTATGGGTATTTTGCATTTTTATTTTCATACAAATTTACATTATTTTATTTATATTCTGTTTTTTTTTAAGCAATTTTACATTATTCTATGTGTATTTTGTATATCTATTTTTATACGTATTTACTTAATTTTATGTGTATTTTGTATATATATTTTTATAGAAATCTACGTTATTTTATGTGTATTCGTATATATATTTTGAAACAAATTTACATTGTTTTATATGTATTTTTGCATATCTCTTTCAATACAAGTTTACCTTATTGTATGTGCATTTTGTATATTTATTTTAATACAAATTTAAATATTTTATGTGTATTTTGGTATATATATTTTTATAAGAAATGCGCTATTTGATGGGAATTTTGCATCTTTATTTTCATACAAATTTACATTATTTTCTTAATATTCGGTGTATTTATTTTGTTACGATTTCACATTATTCTATTTGTTTTTTGTATATATATTTTTTTATACATATTTACATTATTTAATGTGTATCTTGCATATATATTTCATACAAACAAATTTATTATCAATTATTTATTTTCATGCAAATACACATTCTTTTCATGATATTTTGTTTATTTATTTTGACACGAATTTACCTAGATATGTATTTTTTATATATATTTTTATACGTATTTACATAATTTCATGTGTATTTTGTATATATATTTCTATAGAAATCTACGTTATTTTATGTGTATTCGTATATATATTTTGAAACAAATTAACTTTGTTTTATATGTATTTTTGAATATCTCTTTCAATACATATTTACCTTACTGTATATGCATTTTGTATTTTATTTCAATACAAATTTAAATATTTTATGTGTATTTTGGTATATATATTTTTATAAAAAATGCGCTATTTTATGGGAATTTTGCATCTTTCTTTTCATACAAATTTACATTATTTTATTGATATTCTGTGTATTTATATTGATAGGATATTACATTATTCTATTTCTTTTTTGTATATATTTTTTATACACATTTACATTATTTAATGTGTATCTTGCATATATATTTTATACAAATTTACGTTATTTTAAGTGTATTTGTTTATATATTTTCATTCAAATTTACATTATTTTATGTGTATTTTGTATATGTATTTCAATACAAATTTACCTAATTTTATGTGTATTTTGTATATTTCTTTTCATACAAATTTTAAATATTTTTGTGTATTTTTGTATATAGTTTTATACAAATTTAGGTTATTTTATGTACGCATTTACATTATTTAATGTGTGTTATGTATATATATTTTTATGCAAATTTACTTTATTTTATGTGCATTTTTGTACATATATTTTTTTAGAAATTTGCGTTAAATTATATGTATTTGTATATGTTTTCTCATACAAATTTACATTATTTTATTGCTATTTTGTTTATTTATTTTGATACGAATGAAAATAGATATACAAAAAAAACATAAAATAAACTAAATTTGCATTGAAATATATATACAAAATACATAAAATAATGTAAATTTGTATCAAAATATTTTAACAGATGCGCATAAAATAACGTAAATTTGTTTTGAAATATACAAAATACACATTAAATAATGTAAATATTTATAAAAATATATATACAAAACACAAATAGAATAATGTAAAATCGTATCAAAATAAATACACAGAATATTAATAAAACAATGTATATTTGTATGAAAATAAAGCTGCAAAATACCCATTAAATAACGCATTTTTTTATAAAAATATATATACCAAAATACACATGAAAAAATTAATTTGTATTAAAATAAATATACAAAATACACATACAATAAGGTAAATCTGTATTGAAATAGATATGCAAATACATATAAAACAATGTAAATTTGTTTCAAAATATATACGAATACACATAAAATAACGTACATTTGTATAAAAATATATATACAAAATACATGTGCTTTTTGTATATTAATTTTAATACAAATTTGATTAATCTATGTGTATTTTTGTATATGTATTTTTATAAAAATATGCTTTATTTTATGGGTATTTTGCATCTTTATTTTCATACAAATTTACATTATTTTATTGATATTCTGTGTATTTATTTTGATATGATTTTACATTATTCTTTGTGTATTTTGTATAAATATTTTATATAAAATGTATTTGTTTTCATTTCATACAAATCTACATTATTTTATGTGTTTTTTGTACATGTATTTAAATACAAATTTAACTAGTTATATGTGTATTTTGTATATCTATTTTGTATGTATATTTTCATAGAAATTTACTATATTTTATGAGTATTCGTATATATATTTTGATACAAATTTACATTATTAATGTGTATTTTGCATATCTATTTCAATACAAATTTACTTTATTGTACGTGCATTTTGTATATTTATTTTAATACAAATTGAATTATTTTATATGTATTTTTGTATATATATTTTTATGCAAATATGCGTTATTATATGGATATTTTCTTCTTTTTTTCATACAAATTTACATTATTTTATTGATATTCTCTTTATTTATTTTGATACGATTTAACATTATTCTATGTGTTTTTTGTATATTTTTTTATATATATATTTACATTATTTAATGTTCATTTTGTATATATATTTTATCCAAATTTACATTATTTTATGTGTATTTGTTTATATATTTTCATACATATTTACATTATTTTATGTGTTTTTTGTATATATATTTTTCTACGTATTTAAATTATTTTATGTGTATTTTGTATATACATTTTCATAAAAAATTACGTTATTTTATTGTGTGTATAAGTATATATTTTGATACAAATTTTATACAAATTCATGTTATTTAATGTGTATTTGTATATATATTTTGATACAAATTTATATTATTTTATGTGTATTTTTTCATATATTTCATTACAAATTTACCTTATTTTATGTTTATTTTGTATATTTATTTCATTCAATTTTAAATTATTTTTTGTGTATATTTGTATTTGTATTAAGGTTATTTTATGTGTATTTTGTATTTATTTTTTCATCCAAAATTACATTATTTTATTGGTATTTCTTAATTTAATTCGATACGAATTTAGATTATTTCATAGGTATTTTGTATACATATTTTTATACTTATTTACATTATCTAATGTGTGTTTTGTATATATATTTTTATGCAAATTTTTCTAATGTTCATTTGTGTACATATATTTTAATTGAAATTTGCGTTATTTTATGTATATAGTTTTATATAAATTTACGTTATTTTATGTGCATTTTGTATATTTATATTTATACAAATACACATTATTTTATTGGTATATTGTTTATTTACATTTATACGAATTTACATTATTTTATGTGTATTTTGTATACATTTTTTTATACGTATTTACTTAATTTTATGTGTATTTTGTATATGTATTTTTATAGAAATCTACGTTATTTTATGTGTATTCGTATATATATTTTGAAACAAATTTACATTATTTTATATGTATTTTGCATATCTATTTCAATACAAATTTACCTTATTGTATGTGCATTTTGTATATTTATTTTAATACAAGTTCAAATATTTTATGTGTATTTTGGTATCAATAATTAAAAAAAAGCGTTATTTTATAGGTATTTTGCATCTTAATTTTCATTTTATATGTACTTTGTATATATATTTTTATACGCTCTTACATTATTTAATATTTATTTTGAATATATATTTTTATACAAATTCATGGTATTTTATATGTATTTGTATATATATTTTCATATAAATTTACATTATTGTATGTGTATTTTGTACATATATTTTATTACAAATCTACCTTATTTTATGTTTATTTTGTATGTGTATTTTGTATATTTATATTTATCCAAATACACATTTTTTATTGGTATTTTGTTTATTTATTTTAATTCGAATTTACATTATTTTATGTGTATTTTGTATACATTTTTTTATACGTATTTACTTAATTTTATGTGTATTTTGTATATATATTTTTATAGAAATCTACGTTTTTTTATTTGTATTCGTATATATATTTTGAAACAAATTTACTTTGTTTTATATGTATTTTTGCATATCTCTTTCAATACAAATTTACCTTATTGTATGTGCATTTTGTATATTTATTTCAATACAAATTTTAAAAATTTATGTGTATTTTGGTATATATATTTTTATAAGAAATGCGCTATTTTATGGGAATTTTGCATCTTTATTTTCATACAAATTTACATTATTTTATTAATATTCGGTGTATTTATTTTGATACGATTTTACATTATTCTATTTGTTTTTTGTATATACTTTTTTATACATATTTACATTATTTAATGTGTATCTTGCATATATATTTTATACAAATTTATTATCTATTATCTATTTTCATACAAATACACATTCTTTTCATGATATTTTGTTTATTTATTTTGACACGAATTTACATTATTTGATATGTATTTTGTATATATATTTTTATACGTATTTACATAATTTCATATGTATTTTGTATATATATTTTTATAGAAATCTACTTTATTTGTGTGTATTCGTATATATATTTTGAAACAAATTTACATTGTTTTATATGTATTTTTGAATATCTCTTTTAATACAAATTTACCTTACTGTATATGCATTTTGTATATTTATTTCAATACAAATTTAAATATTTTATGTGTATTTTGGTATATATTTTTTATAAAAATGCGATAATTTTTGGGAATATTGCATCTTTATTTTCATACAAATTTACATTATTTTATTGATATTCTGTGTATTTATTTTGATACGATTTTACATTATTCTATTTGTTTTTTGTATATATTTTTTTATACACATTTACATTATTTAATGTGTATCTTGCATATATTTTATATAAATTTACGTTATTTTAAGTGTATTTGTTTATATATTTTCATTAAAATTTACATTATTTGATGTGTATTTTGTATATGTATTTCAATACAAATTTACCTAATTTTATGTGTATTTTGTATATTTCTTTTCAAACAAGTTTAAACTATTTTTGTGTATTTTTGTATATAGTTTTATACAAATTTAGGTTACTTTATTTACGCATTTACATTATTTAGTGTGTGTTTTGTATATATATTTTTTTGCAAATTTACTTTATTTTTTGTGCATTTTTGTACATATATTTTTATAGAAATTTGCGTTATTTGTATATGTTTTCTCATACAAATTAACATTATTTTATTGCTATTTTGTTTATTTATTTTGATACGAATTACATGATTATATGTGTATTTTGTACATATTTTTTATACGTATTTACATTACTTAATGTGTATTTTGTTTATATATTTTTAAACAAATCTACGTTATTATATGTATTTGTATAAATATTTTGATACAGATTTACATTATTTTATGTATTTTGTATATACATTTCAAAATTTTATTTTTTTTTGTATTTTTTTGTATATATTTTTTACAAATTTAATAACTTTCTGTGTATTTTGTATATATTTTATACAAATTTACGATATTTTAGCTGTATTTTGTATATTTATATTTATACAAATACACTTTCTTTACTAGTATTTTGTTTATTTATTTTGATACGATTTTTATGTATTTTGTATTCATTTTTTTATACGTATTTACTTCATTTTATGTGTATTTTGTATATATTTTTATAGAAATCAACGTTATTTTATGTGTATTCGTATATATATTTTGAAACAAATTTACATTGTTTTATATGTATTTTTGAATATCTCTTTCAATACAAATTTACCTTACCATATATACCAAAATACACATAAAAAAATTAAATTTGTATTAAAATAAATATATAAAAAACACATACAATAAGGTAAATTTGTATTGAAATAGATATGCAAAATACATAAAAAACAATGTAAATTTGTTTCAAAATATATATACGAATACTCATAAAATAACGTAGATTTCTATAAAAATATATATACAAAATACACATAAAATGAAGTAAATACGTATAAAAAATGTATACAAAATACACATAAAATAATGTAAATTCGCATCAAAATAAATATACAAAATACCAATAAAAGAATGTGTATTTGTATAAATATAAATATACAAAATACACATAAAATAACGTAAATTTATATAAAACTATATACAAAAATACACAGAAGCAATTTAATTTGTATGAAAATAGATATACAAAATAAGGAAAATTCGTTTCAAATTCAATAAACAAAATTCAGACAAAAGAACGTATATTTGTAGAAAAAAAAATTATACAAATTACACATAAAATAACGAAAATTTGTATGAAAATATATAAAAAAATAAACAAAAATAATTTCAATTTGTATGAATATAAATAAAATTAGGTTAATTTGTATTGAAATACATAAACAAAATACACATAAAATAATGTAAATTTGAAAGAAAATATATAAACAAATACACATATAATAACGTAAATTTGTATGAAATATGTACAAAATACACATTAAATAATGTAAATATGTATAAAAAAATATATACAAAACACAAATAAAATAATGTAAAATCGTATCAAAATATATACACAGAATATTAATAAAATAATGCAAATTTGTATGAAAATTAAGATGCAAAATACCTATAAAATAACGCATTTTTTATAAAATTATTGATACCAAAATACACATAAAATATTTCAATTTGTATTAAAATAAATATACAAAATGCACATACAATAAGGTAAATTTGTATTGAAATAGATATGCAAAATACATATAAAATAATGTAAATTTGTTTCAAAATATATATACGAATACACATAAAATAACGTAGATTTCTATAAAAATACATATACAAATTACATATAAAATTAAGTAAATACGTATAAAAAAATGTATACAAAATACACATAAAATAATGTAAATTCGTATAAATGTAAATAAACAATATACCAATAAAAGAATGTGTATTTGTATAAATATAAATATACAAAATGCACATAAAAAAACGTAAATTTATATAAAACTATATACATAAAATAACGCAAATTTCTATAAAAATATATGTACAAAAATGAACATAAAATAAAATTGCATAAAAATATATATACAAAACACACATTAGATAATGTAAATGAGTATAAAAATATGTATAGAAAATACCTATGAAATAATATTAATTCGTATCGAATTAAATTAAGAAAATACCAATAAAATAATGTAATTTTGGATGAAAATATATATACAAAATACACATAAAATAACCTAAATACAAATACAAATATACACATAAAATATTGTATTTTGTATATACATTTCAATTCAAATTTAGCTTATTTTATATGTATTTTGTATATCTATTTTCATACGAATTTAATTACTTCTGTGTATTTTTGTATAGTTTTATACAAATTTACGTTATTTTATGTGTATTTTGTATATTTATATTTATACAAATACACATTCTTTTATTGGTATTTTGTTTATTTATTTTGATACGAATTTACATTATTTTATGTGTATTTTGTATACATTTTCTTATACGTATTTACTTCATTTTATGTGTATTTTGTATATATATTTTTATAGAAATCTACGTTATTTTATGTGTATTCGTATATGTATTTTGAAACAAATTTACATTGTTTTATATGTATTTTTGCATATCTCTTTCAATACAAGTTTACCTTATTGTATGTGCATTTTGTATATTTATTTCAATACAAATTTAAATATTTGATGTGTATTTTGTATATATATTTTTATAAGAAATGCTCTGTTTTATGGGAATTTTGCATCTTTATTTTCATACAAATTTACATTATTTTCTTAATATTCGGTGTATTTATTTTGTTACGATTTCACATTATTCTATTTGTTTTTTGTATATATTTTTTTTATACATATTTACATTATTTAATGTGTATCTTGCATATATATTTCATACAAACAAATTTATTATCTATTATTTATTTTCATGCAAATACACATTCTTTTCATGATATTTTGTTTATTTATTTTGACACGAATTTACCTAGATATGTATTTTGTATATATATTTTTATACGTATTTACATAATTTCATGTGTATTTTGTATATATATTTCTATAGAAATCTACGTTATTTTATGTGTATTCGTATATATATTTTGAAATAAATTAACTTTGTTTTATATGTATTTTTGAATATCTCTTTCAATACATATTTACCTTACTGTATATGCATTTTGTATATTTATTTCAATACAAATTTATATATTTTATGTGTATTTTGGTATATATATTTTTATAAAAAATGCGCTATTTAATGGGAATTTTGCATCTTTCTTTTCATACAAATTTACACTATTTTATTGATATTCTGTGTATTTATATTGATAGGATTTTACATTATTCTATTTCTTTTTTGTATATATTTTTTTATACACATTTACATTATTTAATGTGTATCTTGCATATATATTTTATACAAATTTACGTTTTTTTAAGTGTATTTGTTTATATATTTTCATTCAAATTTACATTATTTTATGTGTATTTTGTATATGTATTTCAATACAAATTTGCCTAATTTAATGTGTATTTTGTATATTTCTTTTCATACAAATTTTAAATATTTTTGTGTATTTTTGTATATAGTTTTATACAAATTTAGGTTATTTTTTGAAAGAGATATTCAAAAATACATATAAAACAATGTAAATTTGTTTCAAAATATATATACGAATACACATAAAATAAAGTAGATTTCTAGAAATATATATACAAAATACATATAAAATTATGTAAATATAAAAATATATATACAAAATACATATCAAATAATGTAAATTCGGTCAAAAATAAATAAACAAAATATCATGAAAAGAATGTGTATTTGTATGAAAATAGATAATAGATAATAAATTTGTATAAAATATATATGCAAGATACACATTAAATAATGTAAATATGTATAAAAAAGTATATACAAAAAACAAATAGAATAATGTAATATCGTATCAAAATAAATACACCGAATATTAATAAAATAATGTAAATTTGTATGAAAATAAAGATGCAAAATTCCCATAAAATAGCGCATTTCTTATAAAAATATATATACCAAAATACACATAAAATATTTAAATTTGCATTGAAATAAATATACAAAATGCTCATACAATAAGGTAAATTTGTATTGAAAGAGATATGCAAAAATACATATAAAACAATGTAAATTTGTTTCAAAATATATATACGAATACAAATAAAAAAAAGTAGATTTCTATAAAAATATATATATAAAATACACATAAAATTAAGTAAATACGTATAAAAAAAATGTATACAAAATACACATAAAATAATGTAAATTCGAATTAAAATAAATAAACAAAATACCAATAAAAGAATGTGTATTTGGATAAATATAAATATACAAAATACACATACAAAATAAACATAAAATAAGGTAGATTTGCAATGAAATATATGTACAAAATACACATAAAATTATGTAAATTTATATGAAAATATATATACAAATACATAAAATACCATGAATTTTTTATAAAAATATATATTGAAAATCAATATTAAATAATGTAAAAGCGTATAAAAATATATATACAAAGTACATATAAAATAATGTAAATTCGTATCAATATAAATCAACAAAACATCAATAAAATAATATATATTTGAATGAAAATAAATTTACAAAATACACATAACAAAACTAAAATTTGCATTAAAATATATACAAAAATACATAGAAATAATTTGAGTTTGTATGAAAATAGATATACAAAATACACATAAAACTAGGTAAATTTCTTTTGAAATGTATATACAAAATAGCCATAAAATATTGTAAATTTGTGTCAAAATATATAAACAAATACACATAAAATAACGTAAATTTGTATGAAAAATATATACAAAATACACATAGAATAATGTCAATTCGTATCAAAATGAATGAGCAGAATATCAATAAAATAATGTAAATTTGTATGAAAATAAAGATGCAAAATACCCAAAAATAAAGCATATGTTTATAAAATACAGATACAAAATACACATCGAATAATTAAATTTGAATTAAAATTAATATACAAAATGCGTATATAATAATGTAAATTTGTATTGAAAAAATATGCAACATACACGTTTACTCAAACAAATTTATATTATTTTATTGGTATTTTGTTTATTTATTTTGATACGAATTACATGTTTATATGTGTATTTTGTACATATTTTTTAATACGTATTTACATTATTTAATGTGTATTTTGTTTATATATTTTCATACAAATTTACATTATTATATGTGTATTTGTATAAATATTTTGATACAAATTTACTTTATTTCATGTATTTTGTATATATATTTCAATTCAAATTTAGCTTATTTTGTGTGTATTTTGTATATATTTTCATACAAATTTAATTACTTCTGTGTATTTTTGTATATAGTTTTATATAATTTTACGTTATTTTATGTGTATTTTGTATATTTATATTTATACAAATTCACATTCTTTTATTTTTATTTTGTTTATTTATTTTGATACGAATTTACATTATTTTATGTGTATTTTGTATACATTTTTTTTATACGTATTTACTTCATTTTATGTGTATTTTGTATATATATATTTTTTTTTAGAAATCTACGTTATTTTATGTGTATTCGTATATATATTTTGAAACAAATTTACATTGTTTTATATGTATTTTGCATATCTATTTCAATACAAATTTACCTTATTGTATGTGTTTTTTGTATATTTATTTTAATACAAATTTAATTTTTTGATGTGTATTTTGGTATATATATTTTTATAAATAAAAAAAATGCGTTATTTTATGGGTATTTTGCCTCTTTATTTTCATACAAATTTACATTATTTTATTAATATTCTGTGTATTTATTTTGATACGATTTTACATTACTCTATTTGTGTTTTTTACATATTTTTTTTATACAAATTTACGTTATTTTAAGTGTATTTGTTTATGTATTTTCATTCAAATTTACATTATTTTATGTGTAATTGGTGTATGTATTTCAATACAATTTACCTAATTTTATGTGTATTTTGTATATTTATTTTCATACAAATTTAAAATATTTTTGTGTATTTTTGTATATAGTTTGATACAAATTCAGGTTATTTTATGTGTATTTTGTATATCTATTTTCATACAAATACACATTCTTTTATTGATATTTTGTTTATTTATTTTGACGCGAATTTACATTATTTAATGTGTATTTTGTATATATATTTTTATACGTATTTACATCATTTCATATGTATTTTGTATAGTTTTAAACAAATTTATATTATTTAATGTGTATTTTGTATATATATATTTATACAAATACACATTCTTTTATTGGTATTTTGTTTATTTATTTTGATACTAATTTACATTATTTTATGTGTATTTTGTATACATTTTTTATACGTATTTACTTAATTTTATGTGTATTTTCTACATATATTTTTATAGAAATCTACCTTATTTCATGTGTATTCGTATATATATTTTGAAACAAATTTACATTGTTTATATGTATTTTGCATATCTATTTTTGTGTATTCTGTATTTATTTTTGTTATACATAGAATAATGTAAAATCGTATCAAAATAAGTACACAGAATATCAATAAAATAATTTAAATTTGTATGAAAATAAAGATGCAAAATACCCATAAGATAAAGCATATTTTTTTTTAAATACATATACAAAAATACACATAGAATAATTAAATTTGTATTAAAATTAATATACAAAATGCACACATAAAATAAGGTAAATTTGTATTGAAAAAAACGCAAAATACAAATAAAACAGTGTAAATTTGTTTCAAAATATATATACGAATACACATAAAATAACGTAGATTTCTATAGAAATATATATACAAAATACACATGAAATTATGTAAATACGTATAAAAATATATATATAAAATACATATTAAGTAATGTAAATTCGTGTCAAAATAAATAAACAAAATATCATGAAAAGAATGTGTATTTGTATGAAAATAAATAATAGATAATAAATTTGTATGAAATATATATGCAAGATACACATTAAATAATGTAAATATGTATAAAAAAATATATACAAAAAACAAATAGAATAATATAAAATCGTATCAAAATAAATACACCGAATATTAATAATATAATGTAAATTTATATGAAAATAAAGATGCAAAATTCCCATCAAATAGCGCATTTCTTATAAAAATATATATACCAAAATACACATAAAATATTTAAATTTGTATTGAAATAAATATACAAAATGCACATACAATAAGGTAAACTTCTATTGAAAGAGATATGCAAAAATACATATAAAACAATGTAAATTTGTTTCAAAATATATATACGAATACACATAAAATAACGTAGATTTCTATAAAAATATATCTACAAAATACACATAAAATTAGGTAAATACGTATAAAAAAATGTAAACAAAATACACATAAAATAATATAAATTCGATACAAAATAAATAAACAAAATATCAATAAAAGAATGTGTATTTGTATAAATATAAATGTACAAAATACACATACAAAATAAACATAAAATAAAGTAAATTTGTAATGAAATATATGTACAAAATACACATAAAATAATGTAAATTTATATGAAAATATATATACAAATACACATAAAATACCATGAATTTGTATAAAATTATATATTCAAAATAAATATTAAATAATGTAAATGCGTATAAAAATATATATAAAAAGTACATATAAAATAATGTGAATTCGTATCAATATAAATCAACAAAATACCAATAAAATAATATATATTTGAATGAAAATAGATTTACAAAATACACATAACAACTAAAATTTGTATTGAAATATATACAAAAATACATAGAATAATGTAAAATCGTATCAAAATAAATACACCGAATATTAATAAAATAATGTAAATTTGTATGAAAATAACAATGCAAAATTCCCATAAAATAGCGCATTTCTTATAAAAATATATATACCAAAATACATATAAAATATTAAAATTTGTATTGAAATAAATATACAAAATGCACATACAATAAGGTAAATTTGTATTGAAAAAGATATGCAAAAATACATATAAAACAATGTAAATTTGTTTCAAAATATATATACGAATACAAATTAAAAACGTAGATTTCTATAAAAATATATATACAAAATACACATAAAATTAAGTAAATACGTATAAAAAAATGTATACAAAATACACATAAAATAATGTAAATTCGAATTAAAATAAATAAACAAAATACCAATAAAAGAATGTGTATTTGGATAAATATAAATATACTAAATACACATACAAAATAAACATAAAATAAGGTAGATTTGTAATAAAATATATGTACAAAATACACATAAAATAATGTAAATTTATATGAAAATATATATACAAATACACATAAAATACCATGAATTTGTATAAAATATATATTCAAAATAAATATTAAATAATGTAAAAGCGTATAAAAATATATATACAAAGTACATATAAAATGAAAATTAAGATGCAAAATACCTATAAAATAACGCATTTCTTATAAAATTATTGATACCAAAATACACATAAAATATTTGAACTTGTATTAAAATAAATATACAAAATGCACATACAATAAGGTAAATTTGTATTGAAATAGATATGCAAAATACATATAAAATAATGTAAATTTGTTTCAAAATATACATACGAATACACATAAAATAACGTAGATTTCTATAAAAATACATATACAAAATACACATAAAATTAAGTAAATACGTATAAAAAAATGTATACAAAATACACATAAAATACTGTAAATTCGTATAAATGTAAATAAACAATATACCCATAAAAGAATGTGTATTTGTATAAATATAAATATACAAAATGCACATAAAATAACGTAGATTTATATAAAACTATATACATAAAATAACGCAAATTTCTATAAAAATATATGTACAAAAATGAACATTAAATAAATTTGCATAAAAAGATATATACAAAACACACATTAGATAATGTAAATGAGTATAAAAATATGTATACAAAATACCTATGAAATAATCTAAATTCGTATCGAATTAAATTAAGAAATACCAATAAAATAATGTAATTTTGGATGAAAATATATATACAAAATACACATAAAATAACCTAAATACAAATACAAATATACACATAAAATAATTTAAAATTGAATGAAATAAATATACAAAATAAACATAAAATAAGGTAAATTTGTAATGAAATATATGAAAAAATACACATAAAATAATATAAATTTGTATGAAAATATATATACAAATACACATTAAATAACATGAATTTGTATAAAATTTGTATCAAAATATATACTTATACACACAATAAAATAACGTAATATTTTTATGAAAATGTATATACAAAATACACATAAAATAATTTAAATACGTAGAAAAATAAATATACAAAAAACACATAAAATAATGTAAATATGTATGAAAATATATAAACAAATACACATAAAATAATGTAAATCTGGATAAAATATATATACAAAATGAACATTAAATAATGTAAATATGTATAAAAAAAAATATATACAAAAAACACATAAAATAATGTTAAATCGTATCAAAATAAATAAAGAGAATATCAATAAAATAATGTAAATTTGTATGAAAATAAAGATGGAAAATATCCATATAATAACGCATATTTGCATAAAAATACATATACAAAAATACATATAAAATAATTAAATTTGTATTAAAATAAATATACAAAATGCACGTACAATAAAGTAAATTTGTATTGAAATAGATATGCAAAATACACATTAATAATGTAAATTTGTATCAAAATATATATACGAATACTCATAAAATAGAGTAAATTTCTATGAAAATATACATAAAAAATAGATATAGAAAATACACATATAACTCGTTAAATTTGTATTTAAATACATGTACAAAAAACACATAAAATAATGTAGATTTGTATGAAATGAAAACAAATACATTTTATATAAAATATATATACAAAATACACATAGAATAATGTAAAATCATATCAAAATAAATACACAGAATATCAATAAAATAATGTAAATTTTTATGAAAATAAAGATGCAAAATACCCATAAAATAAAGCATATTTTTATAAAAAATACATATACAAAAATACACATAGATTAATCAAATTTGTATTAAAATTAATATACAAAAATGCACATACAATAAGGTAAATTTGTATTGAAAAAATATGCAAAATACACATAAAACAATGTAAATTTGTTTCAAAATATATATACGAATACACATAAAATAACGCAGATTTCTTTAGAAATATATATACAAAATACACTTGAAATAATGTAAATACGTATAAAAATATATATACAAAATACACATTAAATAATGCTAATTCGTGTCAAAATAAATAAACAAAATATCATGAAAAGAATGTGTATTTGTATGAAAATAGATATACAAAATACACATAAAATAACCTAAATTTGTATAAAACTATAAACAAAAATACACAAAAATAATTTAAACTTGTATGAAAATAAATATACAAAAAACATATAAAATTAGGTAAATTTGTATTGAAATACATATACAAAATACACATAAAATAATGTAAATTTGAATAAAAATATATAAACATATAGACTTAAAATAACGTAAATTTGTATCAAATATATATACAAAAAACACATTAAATAATGTAAATATGTATAAAAAATATATACAAAACACAAATAAAATAATGTAAAATCGTATCAAAATAAATACAGAAAATATTAATCAAATAATGTAAATTTGTATGAAAATTAAGATGCAAAATACCCATAAAATAACGCATTTTTTATAAAAATATATATACGAAGAAATATAAAATATTTGATTTTGGATTAAAATAAATAGATATACAAAATACACATAAAATAAGCTAAATTTGAATTGAAATATAAATACAAAATACATAAAATAATGTAAATTTGTATCAAAATACTTATACAAATACACATATAATAACGTAAATTTGTATAAAATATATAAACATAATACACATTAAATAATGTAAATACGTATAAAAAAAATGTACAAAATACACAAATAATCATGTAATTCGTATCAAAATAAATAGACAAAATACCAATAAAATAATGTAAATTTCTACGAGAAAACATATACAAAATACACATAAATAACGCAAATATCAATAAAAATATATATAATATAATATATTTTTATACATATTTAAAATATTTAATGTATATTTTGTATATATATTTTATCCAAATTTACGTTATTTTATATGTATTTGGTTATATATTTTCATACAAATTTACATTATTTTATGTGAGTTTTGTATATGTATTTCAATACAAATTTGCCTAACTTTATGTGTATTTTGCATATCTATTTTCAAACAAAATTAAATTATTTTTGTGTATTTTTGTATATATTTTAATACAAATTTTAGTTATTTTATTTGTTTTTTGTATATGTATTTTCCTACAAATATACATTCTTTTATTGGAATTTTGTGTATTTAATTTTTTACGAATTTACATTATTTTATGTGTATTTTGTATATATATTTTTCTACGTATTTAAATTATTTTATGTGTATTTTATATATACATTTTCAAAAAAAATTACGTTATTTTATTGTGTGTATTCGTATATATTTTGAAACAAATTTTATACAAATTCATGTTATTTTATGTGTATTTGTATATATATTTTCATACAAATTGGTATTATTTTATGTGTATTCTTACATATATTTTATTACAAATTTACCTTATTTTATGTTTATTTTGTATATTTATTTCATTCAATTTTAAATTATTTAATGTGTATATTTGTATTTGTATTTAGGTTATTTTATGTGTGTTTTCTATATATATTTTCATCCAAAATTACATTATTTTATTGTTATTTTCTTTATTTAACTCGATACGAATTTAGATTATTTCATAGGTATTTTGTATACATATTTTTATACTCATTTACATTATCTAATGTGTGTTTTGTATATATTTTTTAATGCAAACTAATTTTATGTGCATTTTTGTACATATATTTTTATTGAAATTTATAACGTTATTTTATGTGTATTTTGTACATGTTTTCTCATACAAATTTACATTATTTAATTAGTTTTTTGTTTATTTATTTTGATACGAATGACTTGATTATTTGTGTATTTTGTAAATATTTTTTTTATACGTATTTACATTACTTAATGTGTATTTTGTTTATATTTTTTTACAAATTTACGTTATTATATGTGTATTTGTAAAAATATTTTGAAACGAACTTACTTTATTTTATGTATTTTGTATATATATTTCAATTCAAATTTAGCTTATTTTGTGTGTATTTTGTATATCTATTTTCATACAAATTTAATTACTTCTGTGTATTTTTGTATATAGTTTTATACAAATTTACGTTATTTTATGTGCATTTTGTATATTTATATTTATACAAATACACACTCTTATTGGTATTTTGTTTATTTATATTTATACGAATTTACATTATTTTATGTGTATTTTGTATACATTTTTGATTCGTATTTACTTAATTTTATTTGTATTTTGTATATATATATTTATAGAAATCTACGTTATTTTATGTGCATTCGTATATATATTTTGAAACAAATTTACATTGTTTTATATGTATTTTGCATATCTATTACAATACAAATTTACCTTATTGTATTTGCATTTTGTATATTTATTTTAATACAAATTCAAATATTTTATGTGTATTTTGGTATATATAATTTTATAAAAAATGAGTTATTTTATAGGCATTTTGCATCTTAGTTTTCATACAAATGTACATTATTTTATTAATATTCTGTGTATATATTTTGATACGATTTTATATTGTAAATTTGTTTCAAAATATATATACGAATACAAATAAAAAAACGTAGATTTCTATAAAAATATATATACAAAATACACATAAAATTAAGTAAATACGTATAAAAAAATGTATACAAAATACACATAAAATAATGTAAATTCGATTTAAAATAAATAAACAAAATACCAATAAAAGAATGTGTATTTGGATAAATATAAATATACAAAATACATATACAAAATAAACATAAAATAAGGTAGATTTATAATAAAATATATGTACAAAATACACATAAAATAATGTAAATTTATATGAAAATATATATACAAATACACATAAAATACCATGAATTTGTATAAAAATATATATTCAAAATAAATATTAAATAATGTAAAAGCGTATAAAATATATATACAAAGTGCATATAAAGTAATGTAAAGGTATCAATATAAATCAACAAAACACCAATAAAATAATATATATTTGAATGAAAATAAATTTACAAAATACACATAACATAACTAAAATTTGTATTAAAATATATATAAAAATACATAGAAATAATCTGAGTTTGTATGAAAATAGATATACAAAATACACATAAAACTAGGTAAATTTCTTTTGAAATGTATATACAAAATAGCCATAAAATATTGTAAATTTGTGTCAAAATATATAAACAAATACACATAAAATAACGTAAATTTGTATGAAAAATATATACAAAATACACATAGAATAATGTCAATTCGTATCAAAATGAATGAGCAGAATATCAATAAAATAATGTAAATTTGTATGAAAATAAAGATGCAAAATACCCAAAAAATAAAGCATATGTTTATAAAAATACAGATACAAAAATACACTTCGAATAATTAAATTTGTATTAAAATTAATATACAAAATGCGTATATAATAAGATAAATTTGTATTGAAAAAATATGCAACATACACGTTTACTCATACAAATTTATATTATTTTATTGGTATTTTGTTAATTTATTTTGATACGAATTACATGATTATATGTGTATTTTGTACACATTTTTTTATACGTATTTACATTATTTAATGTGTATTTTGTTTATATATTTTCATACAAATTTACGTTATTATATGTGTATTTGTATAAATATTTTGATACAAATTTACTTTATTTTATGTATTTTGTATATATATTTCAATTCGAATTTAGTTTATTTTGTGTGTATTTTGTATATATTTTCATACAAATTTAATTACTTCTGTGTATTTTTGTATATAGTTTTATATAAATTTACGTTATTTTACGTGAATTTTGTATATTTATATTTATACAAATACATATTCTTTTATTAGTATTTTGTTTATCTATTTTGATACGAATTTACATTATTTTGTGTATTTTGAATACATTTTTTTATACGTATTTACTTCATTTTATGTGTATTTTGTATATATATATTTATAGAAATCTACGTTATTTTATGTGTATTCGTATACATATTTTGAAACAAATTTACATTGCCTTATATGTATTTTGCATATCTATTTCAATACAAATTTACCTTATTGTATGTGTTTTTTATATATTTATTTTAATACAAATTTAATTTTTTGATGTGTATTTTGATATATATATTTTTATAAATAAAAAAATGCGTTATTTTATGGGTTTTTTGCTTCTTTATTTTCATACAAATTTACATTATTTTATTAATATTCTGTGTATTTATTTTGATACGATTTTACATTATTCTATTTGTGTTTTGTACATATTTTTTTATACAAATTTACGTTATTTTAAGTGTATTTGTTTATGTATTTTCATTCAAATTTACATTATTTTATGTGTATTTAGTGTATGTATTTCAATACAAATTTACCTAATTTTATGTGTATTTTGTATATTTATTTCCATACAAATTTAAAATATTTTTGTGTATTTTTGTATATAGTTTGATACAAATTTAGGTTATTTTATGTGTATTTTGTATATCTATTTTCATACAAATACACATTCTTTTATTGATATTTTGTTTATTTATTTTGACGCGAATTTACATTATTTAATGTGTATCTTGTATATATATTTTTATACGTATTTACATCATTTCATGTGTATTTTGTATAGTTTTAAACAAATTTATATTATTTAATGTGTTTATAGTTTATATATATATATATATATATATATATATATATATATATATATATATATATATATATATATATATATATATATATATATATATATATATATATATATATATATATATATATATATATATTTATACAAATACACATTCTTTTATTGGTATTTTGTTTATTTATTTTGATACTAATTTACATTATTTTATGTGTATTTTGTATACATTTTTTATACGTATTTACTTAATTTTATGTGTATTTTGTATATATATTTTTATAGAAATCAACCTTATTTCATGTGTATTCGTATATATATTTTGAAACAAATTTACATTGTTTATATGTATTTTGCATATCTATTTTTGTGTATTCTGTATTTATTTTTGTTATACTTTTTTGTGTATTTTGCATATCTATTTTCAAACAAATTTAAATTATTTTTGTGTATTTTTTGTCTATATTTTTATACAAATTTTAGTTATTTTATTTGTTTTTTGTTTATATATTTTCCTACAAATATACATTCTTTTATTGGAATTTTGTGTATTTAATTTTTTACGAATTTAAATTATTTTATGTGTATTTTGTATATATATTTTTCTACCTATTTAAATTATTTTTGTGTATTTTTTATTTATTTTTATACAAATTTTAGTTATTTTATTTGTATTTTATATATATATTTTCCTACAAATATACAATCTTTTATTATAATTTTGTTTATTTATTTTGATACGAGTTTACATTATTTTATGTGTATTTTGTATATATATTTTTCTACGTATTTACATTATTTTATGTGTATTTTGTATATATATTTCAATAAAAATTTACATTATTTTATTGTGTGTATTCCTATTTATTTTGATAAAAATTTTATACAAATTCATGTTATTTTATATGTATTTGTATATATATTTTCATACAAATTTATATTATTTTACGTGTATTTTTACATATTTTTCATTACAAATTTACCTTATTTTATGATTATTTTGTATATTTATTTCATTTAATTTTAAATTATTTTATGTGTATATTTGTATTTGTATTTACGTAATTTTATGTGTATTTTCTATATATATTTTTATCCAAAATTACATTATTTTATTGGTATTTTCTTTATTTAACTCGATACGAATTTAGATTTTTTAATAGGTATTTTGTATACATATGTTTATACTCATTTACATTATGTAATGTGTGTTTTGTATATATTTTTTAATGCAAATTTATTTGATGTGCATTTTTGTACATATATTTTTATAGAAATTTATTTAATTTTATGTGTATTTTGTATATGTTTTCTCATAAAAATTTACATTATTTTATTGGTATTTTGTTTATTTATTTTGATACGAATTACATGATTATATGTATATTTTGTATATATTTTTTTATACGTAATTACATTATTTATATGTATTTTATTTATATATTTTTTTATAAAATTTACGTAATTATATGTGTATTAGTAAAAATATTTTTATACAAATTTACTTTATTTTATGTATTTTGTACATATATTTCAATTCAAATTAAGCTTATTTTGTGTGTATTTTGTATATCTATTTTCATACAAATTTAATTACTTTTGTGTATCTTTGTATATTGTTTTATATAAATTTACCTTATTTTATGTGCATTTTGTATATTTATATTTATAAAATACACATAAAATAAAGTAAATTTGCATAAAAATAAATATACAAAACACACATTAAATAATGTAAATGCATATAAAAATATGTATACAAAATACCTATGAAATAATCTAAATTCGTATCGAATTAAACTAACAAAATACCAATAAAATAATGTAATTTTTAATGAAAATATATATAGAAAATACACATAAAATAACCTAAATACAAATACATATATATACATAAAATAATTTAAAATTGAAGGAAATAAATATTCAAAATAAACATAAAATAAGGTAAATTTGTAATATATGTAAAATATATGTAAAAATGAACATAAAATAATGTAGATTTGTATGAAAATATATATACAAATACACATAAAATAACATGAATTTGTATAAAATTTGTATCAAATTATATACGAATACACACAATAAAATAAAGTAAATTTTTATGAAAATATATATACAAAATACACATAAAATAATGTAAATACGTAGAAAAATATATATACAAAATACACATAAAATAAAGTAAATTCGTATCAGAATAAATAGATAAAATTCCAATAAAAGAATGTATATTTGTAGGAAAATATAAATAAAATAACTAAAATTTATATAAAAATATATACAAAAACACACAAAAATTATTTAAATTTTTTTGAAAATAGATATGCAAAATACACATAAAATTAGGCAAATTTGTATTGAAAAACATATACAAAATACACATCAAATAATGTAAGTTTGAAAGAAAATATATAAACAAATACACTTAAAATAACGTAAAATTGTAGGAAATATATATACAAAATACACATTAAATAATGTAAATATGTATAAAAAAATATATACAAAACACAAATAGAATAATGTAAAATCGTATCAAAATAAATACACAGAATATTAATAAAATAATATAAATTTGCATGAAAATAAAGATGCAAAATACCCATAAAATAACGCATTTTTTATAAAAATATATATACTAAAACACACATAAAATATTTGAATTTGTATTAAAATAAATATACGAAATGTGTATTTTGTATATATATTTCTATAGAAATCTGTGTTATTTTATGTGTATTCGTATATATATATTTTGAAACAAATTTACATTGTTTCATGTGTATTTTGCATATTTTTTTAATAAAAATTTACCTGATTGTATGTGCATTTTGTATATTAATTTTACTACAAATTTAATTATTGAATGTGTATTTATGTATATGTATTTTTATAAAGATATGCTTTATTTTATTGGTATTTTGCATCTTTATTTTCATACAAATTTACATTATTTTATTGATATTTTGTGTATTTATTTTGATACGATTTTACATTATTTTCTATGTGTATTTTGTATATATATTTAATACAAATGTACTTTATTTTATGTGTATTTGTTTTCATTTCATACAAATTTTCGTTATTTTATGTGTATTTTTTACATGTACAAATTTGTACAAATTTAACTAATTATATGTGTATTTTGTATATCAATTTTCATAAAAATTTAAATTATTGTTTTTTTTTTGTATACATTTTTATACAAATTTTCGTTATTTTATGTGTATTTTGTATATTTATTTTCCTACAAATATACGTTCTTTTATCGGAATTTTGTTTGTTTATTTTGATACGAATTTACATTATTTTAGGTGTATTTGGTATATATATTTTTATACTATTTACATCATTTTATATGTATTTTGTATGTATATTTTCATAGAAATTTACTCTATTTTATGTGTATTCGTATATATATTTTGATACAAATTTACATTATTGATGTGTATTTTCCATATGTATTTCAATACAAACTTACTTTATTGTATATGCATTTTGTATATTTATTTCAATACAAATTTAATTATTTCATGTGTATTTTTGTATATATATTTTTCTGCATATATGCGTTATTATATGGGTATTTTGCATCTTTATTTTCATACAAATTTAAATTATTTTATTGATATTCTGTTTATTTATTTTGATACGATTTAACATTATTCTATGTGTATTTTGTATATATATTTTTATACATATTTACACTATTTAATGTATATTTTGTATATATATTTTATCCAAATTTACGTTATTTTATGTGTATTTGTTTATATATTTTCACACAAAATTTACATTATTTTATGTGTATTTTGTGTATGTATTTCAATATAAATTTGCCTAACTTTATGTGTATTTTGCATATCTATTTTCAAACAAATTTAAATTATTTTCGTGTATTTTTGTATTTATTTTTATACAAATTTTAGTTATTTTATTTGTATTTTGTATATATATTTTCCTACAAATATACAATCTTTTATTATAATTTTGTTTATTTATTTTGATACGAGTTTACATTATTTTATGTGTATTTTGTATATATATTTTTCTACGCATTTACATTATTTTATGTGTATTTTGTATATATATTTTAGTAAAAATTTACATTATTTTATTGTGTGTATTCCTATTTATTTTGATACAAATTTTATACAAATTCATATTATTTTCTGTATTTGTATATATATTTTCATACAAATTTATATTATTTTACGTGTATTGTTACATATTTTTCATTACAAATTTACCTTATTTTATGATTATTTTGTATATTTATTTCATTCAATTTTAAATTATTTTATGTGTATATTTGTATTTGTATTTACGTAATTTTTTGTGTATTTTCTATATATATCTTCATCCAAAATTACATTATTTTATTGGTATTTTCTTTATTTAACTCGATACGAATTTTGATTTTTTCAAAGGTATTTTGTATACATATGTTTATACTCATTTACATTATGTAATGTGTGTTTTGTATATATTTTTTAATGCAAATTTATTTTATGTGCATTTTTGTACATATAATTTTATAGAAATTTATTTATTTTATGTGTATTTTGTATATGTTTTCTCATAAAAATTTACATTATTTTATTGGTATTTTGTTTATTTATTTTGATACGAATTACATGATTATATGTGTATTTTGTATATATTTTTTTTACGTAATTACATTATTTAATGTGTATTTTTTTATATATTTTTATATAAAATTTACGTAATTATATATGTATTTGTAAATATATTTTGATACAAATTTACTTTATTTTATGTATTTTGTACATATATTTCAATTCAAATTAAGCTTATTTTGTGAGTATTTTGTATATCTATTTTCACACAAATTTAATTACTTTTGTGTATCTTTGTATATTGTTTTATATAAATTTATTTTATTTTATGTGCATTTTGTATATTTATATTTATAGAAATACACATAAAATAAAGTAAATTTCATAAAAAAAAAATACAAAACACACATTGAATAATGTAAATGCGTATAAAAATATGTATACAAAATACCTATGAAATAATCTAAATTCGTATCGAATTAAACTAACAAAATACCAATAAAATAATGTAATTTTTGATAAAAATATATATAGAAAATACACATAAAATAACCTAAATACAAATACATATATACACATAAAATAATTTAAAATTGAAGGAAATAAATATTCAAAATAAACATAAAATAAGGTAAATTTTTTATGAAATATATGTAAAAATGAACATAAAATAATGTAGATTTGTATGAAAATATATATACAAATACACATAAAATAACATGAATTTGTATAAAATTTGTATCAAATTATATACGAATACACACAATAAAATAAAATAAATTTTTATGAAAATATATATACAAAATACATATAAAATAATGTAAATACGTAGAAAAATATATATACAAAATACACATAAAATAAATTAAATTCGTATCATAATAAATAGATAAAATTCCAATAAAAGAATGTATATTTGTAGGAAAATATATATAGAAAATACAAATAAAAGAACTAAAATTTGTATAAAAATATATACAAAAACACACAAAAATTATTTAAATTTGTTTGAAATAGATATGCAAAAAACACATAAAATTAGGCAAATTTGTATTGAAATACATATACAAAATACACATAAAATATTGTAAGTTTGAATGAAAATATATAAACAAATACACTTAAAATAACGTAAAAATGTATGAAATATATATACAAAATACACATTAAATAATGTAAATATGTATAAAAAAATAAATACAAAACACAAATAGAATAATGTAAAATCGTATCAAAATAAATAGACAGAATATTAATAAAAGAATATAAATTTGCATGAAAATAAAGATGCAAAATACCCATAAAATAACGCATTTTTTATAAAAAATATATATACCAAAACACACATAAAATATTTGAATTTGTATTAAAATAAATATACAAAATGCACACACAATAAGGTAAATTTGTATTGAAATAGATATGCAAAATACATATAAAACAATGTAAATTTGTTTCAAAATATATATACGAAAACACATAAAATAACGCAGATTTCTATTAAGATATATATACAAAATACATATAAAATGAAGTAAATACGTATAAAAAAATGTGAACAAAATACACATAAAATAATGTAAACTCGTATCGAAATAAATAAACAAAAAACTAATAAAAGAATGTGTATTTGTATAAATATAAATATACAAAATACACATAAAATAACGTAAATTGATATAAAAGTATATACAAAAATACACAAAAGTAATTAAATTTGTATGAAAATAGATATACAAATAAAATAACTCATATTTAAAAATATATATATATATATATATATATATATATATATATATATATATATATATATATATATATATATATATATATATATATATATATATATATATATATATATATATATATATATATATATATATGAACAATATATATACAAAATACACATTAAATATTGTAAATTTGTATAAAACTGTATACAAAAATACACAAAAAATAATTTAAATTAGGTAAATTTGTATTGAAATACATATACAAAATACACATAAAATAGTGTAAATTTGAATGAAAATATATAAACAAATACACTTAAAAAAACGTAAATTTGTATGAAATATATATATAAAATACACACTAAATATTGTAAATATGTATAAAAAAATATATACAAAAGACAAATAGAATAATGTAAAATAGTATCAAAATAAATACACAGAATATTAATAAAATTATGTAAATTTGTATGAAAATAAAGATGCAAAATACCCATAAAACAACGCATTTTTTATGAAAATATATATACCAAAATACACATTAAATATTTAAATTTGTATTACAATAGATATACAAAATGAACATACAATAAGGTAAATTTGTATTGAAATAGATATGCAAAATACATATAAAACAATGTAAATTTCTTTCAAAATATATATACGAATACACATAAAATAACGCAGATTTCTATAAAAATATATACAAAATACACATAAAATGAAGTAAATACGTATAAGAAAATGTATACAAAATACACATAAAATAATGTAAATTCGTATCAAAATAAATAAACTAAATGCCAATAAAAGAATGTGCACTTGTATAAATATAAATATACAAAATACACATAAAATAACGTAAAATTGTATAAAACTATATACAAAAATAAACAAAAAAAAATTGTTTGAAAATAGATATACAAAAGACACATAAAATAAGCTAAATTTGAATTGAAATAAATATAAAAAATACATAAAATAATGTAAATTTGTATCAGAATATATATTCAAATACACATATAATAACGTAAATTTGTATAAAAATATATAAACAAAATACACATTAAATAATGTAAATACGTATAAAAGATATGTACGTAATGTAAAAATTTATAAAATTAAAGATGCAATATACCCATAAAATAACTCATATTTAAAAAAAATATATATACAAAAATACACATAAAATAATTAAATTTGTATTAAAATAAATATACAAAATACACATACAATAAGGTAGATTTTTATTGAAATATATATGCAAAAAACACATAAGATAAAGTAAATTTGTATCAAAATATATACGAATTCACACAATAAAATAACGAAAATTTTTATGAAAATATATATAAAAAATACACAATAAATAATGTAAATACATAGAAAAATATATATACAAAATACACATAAAATAATGTAAATTCGTATCAAAATAAATAAACAAAATTTCCTCAAAAAGAATGTATATTTGTAGGAAAATATATATACAAAATACAAATAAAATAACAAAAATTTGTATAAAAATATATACAAATATACACAAAAATTTTTTTAATTTGTTTGAAAATAGATATGCAAAATACACATGAAATTAGGCAAATTTTTATTGAAATACAAATTTTTTTCAAAATATATATACGAATACACATAAAATAACGTAGATTTCTATGAAAATAAATATACAAAATACACATAAAATGAAGTAAATACGTATAAAAAAAGGTATACAAAATACACATAAAATAATGTAAACTCGTATCAAAATAAATAAACAAAATACTAATAAAAGAATGTGTATTGTATAAATATAACTATACAAAATAATAAAATAACGTAAATTTATATAAACTATATGCAAAAATACACAAAGGAATTAAATTTGTGTGAAAATAGATATACAAAATACATGTGTATTTTGTATATTTATTTTCATACAAATTGAAATAATTTTTGTTTATTTTTTTATATATTTTCATACAAATTTTCGTTACTTTATGTGTATTTTGTATATTTATTTTTTCTACAAATATACGTTCTTTTATCTGAATTTTGTTTATTGAATTTGAAACGAATTTACCTTATTTTGTATATCTATTTTCATACAAATTAAAATACTTCTGTGTATTTTTGTATATAGTTTTATATAAATTTACGTTATTTTATGTGTATTTTGTATATTTATATTTATACAAATACATATTCTTTTATAGGTATTTTGTATATTTATTTTGATGCGAATTTACATTATTTTATGTGTATTTTGTATACATTTTTTTATACGTATTTACTTCATTTTATGTGTATTTTGTATATATATTTTTTTAGAAATCTACGTTATTTTATGTGTATTCGTATATATATTTTGAAAGAAATTTACATTGTTTTATATGTATTTTGCATATCTATTTCAATACAAATTTACCTTATTGTATGTGTTTTTTAAATATTTATTTTAATACAATTTTTTTTTTATGTGTATTTTGGTATATATATTTTTATAAATAAAAAAAATGCGTTATTTTATGGGTATTTTGCCTCTTTATTTTTATACAAATTTACATTATTTTATCAATATTCTGTGTATTTATTTTGATACGATTTTACATTATTCTATTTGTGTTTTGTATATATTTTTTTATACAAATTTACGTTATTTTAAGTGTATATGTTTATGTCTTTTCATTCAAATTTACATTATTTTATGTGTATTTTGTATATGTATTTCAATACAAATTTAGCTAATTTTATGTGTATTTTGTATATTTATTTTCATACAAATTTAAAATATTTTTGTGTATTTTTGTATATAGTTTGATACAAATTTAGGTTATTTTATGTGTATTTTGTATATCTATTTTCATACAAATACACATTCTTTTATTGATATTTTGTTTATTTATTTTGATGCGAATTTACAGTATTTAATGTGTATTTTCTATATATATTTTTATACAACTATATACAAAAATACACAAAAATATTTTAAATTTGTATGAAAATAAATATACAAAATTCACATAAAATTAGGTAAATTTGTATTCAAATACATACACAAAATACACATAAAATAATGTAAATTTGAATGAAAATACATAAACAAATACACTTAAAATAACGTAAATTTGTATAAAAAAATATGTACAAAACAGAAATAGAATATTGTAAAATCGTATCAAAATAAATACACAGAATATTAATAAAATAATGTAAATTTTTATGAAAATAAAGAAGCAAAATACATTTTTTTTATTTATAAAAATATATATACCATAATACACATCAAAAAATTAAATTTGTATTAAAATAAATATACAAAAAACACATACAATAAGGTAAATTTGTATTGAAATAGATATGCAAAATACATTTAAAACAATGTAAATTTGTTTCAAAATATATATAAGAATACACATAAAATAACGTAGATTTTTATAAAAATATATATACAAAATACACATAAAATGAGGTATAAAAACGTATAAAAAAATGTATACAAAATACACATAAAATAATGTAAATTCGTATCAAAATAAATAAACAAAATACCAATAAAAGAATGTGTATTTGTATAAATATAAATATACAAAATACACATAAAATAACGTAAATTTATATAAAACTATATATAAAAATACACAGAAGTAATTAAATTTGTATGAAAATATATACAAAATACACACAAAATAAGCTAAATTTGAATTGAAATATATATACAAAATACATGAAATAAAGTAAATTTGTATCAAAATATTTATATAAATACACATATAATAACGTAAATTTGTGTGAAAATATATAAACAAAATACACATTAAATAATGTAAATACGTATAAAAAAATATGTACAAAATACACATATAATCATGTAATTCGTATCAAAATAAATAAACAAAATACCAATAAAATAATATAAATTTGTATGAGTAAACGTGTATGCATATTTTTCAATACAAATTTACCTTATTATATACGCATTTTGTATATTAATTTTAATACAAATTTAATTATTCGATGTGTATTTTTGTATCTGTATTTTTATAAACATATGGTTTATTTTTTGGGTATTTTCATCTTTATATTCATACAAATTTACATTATTTCATTGATATTCTGCTCATTCATTTTGATACGGTGACATTATTCTATGTGTATTTTGTATATATTTTTCATACAAATTTACGTTATTTTATGTGTATTTGTTTATATATTTTGAGAAAAATTTACAATATTTTATGGGTATTTTGTATATACATTTCAAAAGAAATTTAAATAATTTTATGTGTATTTTATATATCTATTTTCATACAAATTCAAATTATTTCTATGTATTTTTGTATATATTTTAATACAAATTTTAGTTATGTTATGTGTATTTTGTAAATTTATTTTCATTCAAATATATATTAATTTAATTTAAATTTGTATGAAAAGATACATACAAAATACACATAAAATTCGGTTAATTTGTATTGAAATACATATACAAAATACACATAAAATAATGTAAATTTGAAAGAAAATATATAAACAAATACACATATAATAACGTAAATTTGTATGAAATATATGTACAAAATACACATTAAATAATGTAAATATGTATAAAAAATATATACAAAACAAAAATAGAATAATGTAAAATCGTATCAAAATATATACACAGAATATTAATAAAATAATGCAAATTTGTATGAAAATTAAGATGCAAAATACCTATAAAATAACGCATTTTTTATAAAATTATTGATACCAAAATACACATAAAATATTTCAATTTGTATTAAAATAAATATACAAAATGCACATACAATAAGGTAAATTTGCATTGAAATAGATATGCAAAATACATATAAAATAATGTAAATTTGTTTCAAAATATATATACGAATACACATAAAATAACGTAGATTTCTATAAAAATACATATAAAATACACATAAAATTAAGTAAATACGTATAAAAAAATGTATACAAAATACACATAAAATAATGTAAATTCGTATAAATGTAAATAAACAATATACCAATAAAAGAATGTGTATTTGTATAAATATAAATATACAAAATGCACATAAAATAACGTAAATTTATATAAAACTATATACATAAAATAACGCAAATTTCTATAAAAATATATGCACAAAAATGAACATAAAATAAAATTGCATAAAAATATATATACAAAACACACATTAGATAATGTAAATGAGTATAAAAATATGTATAGAAAATACCTATGAAATAATATAAATTCGTATCGAATTAAATTAAGAAAATACCAATAAAATAATGTAATTTTGGATGAAAATATATATACAAAATACACATAAAATAACCTAAATTCAAATACAAATATACACATAAAATATTGTATTTTGTATATACATTTCAATTCAAATTTAGCTTATTTTATATGTATTTTGTATATCTATTTTCATACGAATTTAATTACTTCTGTGTATTTTTGTATATAGTTTTATACAAATTTACGTTATTTTATGTGTATTTTGTATATTTATATTTATACAAATACACATTCTTTTATTGGTATTTTGTTTATTTATTTTGATACGAATTTACATTATTTTATGTGTATTTTGTATACATTTTCTTATACGTATTTACTTCATTTTATGTGTATTTTGTATATATATTTTTATAAAAATCTACGTTATTTTATTTGTATTCGTATATATATTTTGAAACAAATTTACATTGTTTTATATGTATTTTGCATATCTATTTCAATACAGATTTACCTTATTGTATGTGTATTTTGTATATTTATTTTAATACAAATTAATTTTTTCATGTGTATTTTGGTATATATATTTTTATAAAAAATGCGTTATTGAATGGGTATTTTGCATCTTTATTTTCATACAAATTTACATTGTTTTATTAATATTCTGTGTATTTATTTTGACTCGATTTTACATTATTTTACTTGTTTTTGTATATATTTTTTTTATACATATTTACATTATTTAATGTGTATTTTGTATATTTTAAAACAAATTTAAGTTATTTTATGCGCATCTGTTAAAATATTTTGATACAAATTTACATTATTTTATGTTTTTTGTATATATATATCAATACAAATTTAGTTTATTTTATGTATATTTTGTATATCTATTTTCATTCGTATCAAAATAAATAAACAAAATAGCAATAAAATAATGTAAATTTGTATGAGAAAACATATACAAATACACATTAAATAACACAAACTTCTAAAAAAATATATGTACAAAAATGCACATAAAATAAAGTAAATTTGCATAAAAATACATATACAAAACACACATTAAATAATGTAAATGCGTACATAAAATAACCTAAATTTGTATAAAACTATATACAAAAATACACAAAAATATTTAAAATTTGTATGAAAAGAAATATACAAAATACACATAAAATTAGGTAAATTTGTATTGAAATACATATACAAAATACACATAAAATAATGTAAATTTGAATGAAAATATATAAACAAATACACTTAAAATAACGTAAATTTGTATAAAATATATATGCAAGATACACATTAAATAATGTAAATGTGTATAAAAATATATATACAAAAAAGAAATAGAATAATGTAAAATCCTATCAATATAAATACACAGAATATCAATAAAATAATGTAAATTTATATGAAAAGAAAGATGCAAAATTCCCATAAAATAGCGCATTTTTTATAAAAATATATAACAAAAAACACATAAAATATTTAAATTTTTATTGAAATAAATATACAAAATGCATATACAGTAAGGTAAATATGTATTGAAAGAGATATTCAAAAATACATATCAAACAAAGTAAATTTGTTTCAAAATATATATACGAATACACATAAAATGACGTAGATTTCTATAGAAATATATATACAACATACACATGAAATTATGTAAATACGTATAAAAATATATATACAAAATACATATCTTGGTAAATTCGTGTCAAAATAAATAAACAAAATATCATGAAAAGAATGTGTATTTGTATGAAAATAAATAATAGATAATAAATTTGTATGAAATATATATGCAAGATACACATTAAATAATGTAAATATGTATAAAAAAATATATATACAAAAAAGAAATAGAATAATGTAAAATCGTATCAAAATAAATACACCGAATATCAATAAAATAATGTAAATTTGTATGAAAATAAAGATGCAAAATTCCCATCAAATAGCGCATTTCTTATAAAAATATATATACCAAAATACACATAAAATATTTAAATTTGTATCAAAATAAATAAACAAAATACCAATAAAATAATATAAATTTGTATGAGTAAACGTGTATAAATATAAATGTACAAAATACACATACAAAATAAACATAAAATAAGGTAAATTTGTAATGAAATATATGTACAAAATACTCATAAAATAATGTAAATTTATATGAAAATATATATACAAATACACATAAAATACCATGAATTTGTATAAAACTATATATTCAAAATAAATATTAAATAATGTAAATGCGTATAAAAATATATATAAAAAGTACATATAAAATAATGTAAATTCGTATCAATATAAATCAACAAAATACCAATAAAATAATATATATTTGAATGAAAATAGATTTACAAAATACACATAACCTAACTAAAATTTGTATTGAAATATATACAAAAATACATAAAAATAATTTGAGTTTGTATGAAAATAGATATTCAAAATACACATAAAACTAGGTAAATTTCTTTTGAAATATATATATAAAATACCCATAAAATATTGTAAATTTCTGTCAAAATATATAAACAAATACACAAAATAACGTAAATTTGTATGAAAAATATATACAAAATACACATAGAATAATGTTAAATCGTATCAAAATGAATGAGCAGAATATCAATAAAATAACGTAAATTTGTATGAAAATAAAGATGCAAAATACCCATAAAATAAAGCATATTTTTATAAAAATACATATAGAAAAATACACATAGAATAATTAAATTTGTATTAAAATTAATATACAAAATGCATATACAATAAATTTAAATTTGATTATATTAAATGAAATAAATATACAAAATAAACATAACATAAGGTAAATTTGTAATAAAATATATGTAAGAATACACATAAAATAATATAAATTTGAATGAAAATATATATACAAATACATATAAAATAACATGAATTTGTATAAAATTTGTTTCAAAATATATACGAATACACACAATAAAATAACGTAAATTTTTATGAAAATGTATATATAAATACACATAAAATAATTTAAATACGTAGAAAATATATATAAAATACACATAAAATAATGTAAATTCGTAAAATTAAATACACAAAATTCCAATAAAAGAATGTATATTTGTAGAAAATATATATACAAAAACAAATAAAATAACTAAAATTTGTATAAAATATATACAAAATACACAAAAATAATTTAAATTTGTTTGAAAATAGATATGCAAAATACACATAAAGTTAGGCCAATTTGTATTGAATACATATACAAAACTCACAAAAATAATGTAAATTTGTATGAAAATATATAACAAATACATATAAAATAACGTAAATTTGATAAATATATACAAAATATACATTAAATATTATAAATATGTATAAAAATATATTATATTATATATATTTTATTGATATTTGCGTTATTTATGTGTATTTTGTATATGTTTTCTCATAGAAATTAACATTATTTTATTGGTATTTTGTCTATTTATTTTGATACGAATTACATGATTATTTGTGTATTTTGTACATTTTTTTATACGTATTTACATTATTTAATATGTAATTTGTTTATATATTTTTATACAAATTTACGTTATTATATGTGTATTTGTATAAGTATTTTGATACAAATTTACATTATTTTATGTATTTTGTATTTATATTTCAATTCAAATTTAGCTTATTTTATGTGTATTTTGTATATCTATTTATTTTAATACAAAATCAAATATTTTATGTTTTTTCGTATATATATTTTTATAAAAAAATGCGTTATTTTATGGGTATTTTGCATCTTAATTTTCATACAAATTTACATTATTTTATTAATATTTTCTGTATTTATTTTGATACGATTTTACATTATTTTATTTGTGTTTTGTATATATTTTTTTATACATATTTACATTATTTAATGTGTTTTTTGTATATATTTGATACAAATTTACGTTATTTTAAGTCTATATGTTTATATATTTTCATTCAAATTTACATTATTTTATGTGTATTTTGTATATGTATTTCAATACAAATTTACCTAATTTTATATGTTTTTTGTGTATCTATTTTCATACAAGTTTAAATTATTTTTGTGTATTTTTGTATATAGTTTTATACAAATTTAGGTTATTTTATGTGTATTTTGTATATCTATTTTCATACAAATACACATTCTTTTCATGATATTTTGTTTATTTATTTTGACACGAATTAACATTATTTAATGTGTATTTTGTATATATATTTTTATACGTATTTACATTATTTCAAGTGTATTTTGTATATATATTTCTATAGAAATCTGCGTTATTTTATGTGTATTCGTATATATATTTTGAAACAAATTTACATTGTTTTATGTGTATTTTGCATATTTTTTTAATACAAATCTACCTTATTGTATGTGCATTTTGTATATTAATTTTAATACAAATTTGATTAATCTATGTGTATTTTTGTATATGTATTTTTATAAAAATATGCTTTATTTTATGGGTATTTTGCATCTTTATTTTCATTCAAATTTACATTATTTTATTGATATTGTGTGTATTTATTTTGATATGATTTTACATTATTCTATGTGTATTTTGTATATATATTTTATATAAAATGTATTTGTTTTCATTTCATACAAATCTACATTATTTTATGAGTTTTTTGTACATGTATTTAAATACAAATTTAACGAGTTATATGTGTATTTTGTATATCTATTTTGTATGTATATTTTCATAGAAATTTACTCTATTTTGATACAAATTTACATTATTAATGTGTATTTTGCATATCTATTTCAATACAAATTTACTTTATTGTACGTGCATTTTGTATACTTATTTTAAAACAAATTTAATTATTTTATATGTATTTTTGTATATATATTTTTATGCAAATATGCGTTATTATATGGATATTTTGCATCTTTATTTTCATACAAATTTACATTATTTTATTGATATTCTCTTTATTTATTTTGATACGATTTAACATTATTCAATGTGTTTTTTGTATATATTTTTTTATATATATATTTACATTATTTAATGTTCATTTTGTATATATATTTTATCCAAATTTACATTATTTTATGTGTATTTGTTTATATATTTTCATACATATTTACATTATTTTATGTGTTTTTTGTAGATATATTTTTCTACGTATTTAAATTATTTTATGTGTATTTTGTATATACATTTTCATAAAAAAATTACGTTATTTTATTGTGTGTATAAGTATATATTTTGATACAAATTTTATACAAATTCATGTTATTTAATGTGTATTTGTATATATATTTTCATACAAATTTATATTATTTTATGTGTATTTTTTCATATATTTCATTACAAATTTACCTTATTTTATGTTTATTTTGAATATTTATTTCATTCAATTTTAAATTATTTTATGTGTATATTTGTATTTGTATTTAGGTTATTTTATGTGTATTTTGTCTATATTTTCATCCAAAATTACATTATTTTATTGGTATTTCTTAATTTAACTCGATACGAATTTAGATTATTTCATAGGTATTTTGTATACATATTTTTATACTCATTTACATTATCTAATGTGTGTTTTGTATATATGTTTTTATGCAAATTTATCTAATGTTAATTTTTGTACATATATTTTTATAGAAATTTGCGTTATTTTATGTATATAGTTTTATATAAATTTACGTTATTTTATGTGCATTTTGTATATTTATATTTATACAAATACACATTCTTTTATTGGTATATTGCTTATTTACATTTATACGAATTTACATTATTTTATGTGTATTTTGTATACATTTTTTTTATACGTATTTACTTAATTTTATGTGTATTTTGTATATGTATTTTTATAGAAATCTACGTTATTTTATGTGTATTCGTATATGTATTTTGAAACAAATTTACATTATTTTATATGTATTTTGCATATCTATTTCAATACAAATTTACCTTATTGTATGTGCATTTTGTATATTTATTTTAATACAAGTTCAAATATTTTATGTGTATTTTGGTATCAATAATTTTATAAAAATTGCGGTATTTTATAGGTATTTTGTATCATAATTTTCATTTTATATGTACTTTGTATATATATTTTTATACGCTCTTACATTATTTAATATTTATTTTGAATATATATTTTTATACAAATTCATGGTATTTTATGTATATTTGTATATATATTTTCATATAAATTTACATTATTGTATATGTATTTTGTACATATATTTTATTACAAATCTACCTTATTTTATGTTTATTTTGTATGTGTATTTTGTATATTTATATTTATCCAAATACACATTCTTTTATTGGTATTTTGTTTATTTATTTTAATTCGAATTTACATTATTATATGTGTATTTTGTATACATTTTTTTATTCGTATTTACTTCATTTTATGTGTATTTTGTATATATATTTTTATAGAAATCTACGTTTTTTTATTTGTATTCGTATATATATTTTGAAACAAATTTACATTGTTTTATATGTGTTTTTGCATATCTCTTTCAATACAAATTTACTTTATTGTATGTGCATTTTGTATATTTATTTCAATACAAATTTAAAAATTTTATGTGTATTTTGGTATATATATTTTTATAAGAAATGCGCTATTTTATGGGAATTTTGCATCTTTATTTTCATTCAAAGTTACATTATTTTATTAATATTCGGTGTATTTATTTTGATACGATTTTACTTTATTCTATTTGTTTTTTGTATATACTTTTTTATACATATTTACATTATTTAATGTGTATCTTGCATATATATTTTATACAAATTTATTATCTATTATCTATTTTCATAGAAATACACATTCTTTTCATGATATTTTGTTTATTTATTTTGACACGAATTTACATTATTTCATATGTATTTTGTATATATATTTTTATACGTATTTACATAATTTCATATGTATTTTGTATATATATTTAATAGATATTCAAAATACACATAAAATAACCTAAATTTGTATCAAACTATATACAAAAATACACAAAAATATTTTAAATTTGTATGAAAATAAATATACAAAATACACATAAAATTAGGTAAATTTGTATTGAAATACATATACAAAATACACATAAAATAATGTAAATTTGAATTAAAAGACATAAACAAATACACTTAAAATAACGTAAATTTGTATAAAAAAATATATACAAAACACAAATAGAATAATTTAAAATCGTATCAAAATAAATACACAGAATATTAATAAAATAATGTAAATTTGTATGAAAATAAAGTGGCAAAATACCCATAAAATAACGCATTTTTTTTTAAATATATATACCAAAATACACATAAAAAAATTAAATTTGTATTAAAATAAATATATAAAAAACACATACAATAAGGTAAATTTGTATTGAAATAGATATGCAAAATACATATAAAACAATGTAAATTTGTTTCAAAATATATATACGAATACACATAAAATAACGTAGATTTCTATAAAAATATATATACAAAATACACATAAAATGAAGTAAATACGTATAAAAAGATGTATACAAATACACATAAAATAATGTAAATTCGTATCAAAATAAATAAAAAAATACCAATAAAAGAATGTGTATTTGTATAAATATAAATATACAAAATACACATAAAAGAACGTAAATTTATATAAAACTATGTAAAAAAATACACAGAAGTATTTTAATTTGTATGAAAATAGATATACAAAATAATGTAAATTCGTTTCAAATTCAATAAACAAAATTCAAATAAAAGAACGTATATTTGAAGAAAAAAATAAATATACAAAATACACATAAAATAACGAAAATTTGTATGAAAATATATAAAAAAATAAACAAAAATAATTTCAATTTGTATGAAAATAAATATACAAAATACACATGTATTTTGTATATCTATTTTCACACAAATTGAATTAATTTTGTGTATTTTTGCATATAGTTTTATATAAATTTACGTTATTTTATTTGTATTTTGTATATTTATATTTATACAATACACATTCTTTTACTAGTATTTTGTTTATTTATTTTGATACGAGTTTACATTATTTTATGAGTATTTTGTGTACCTTTTTTTATACGTATTTACTTCATTTTAAGTGTATTTTGTATATTTATTTTCATAGAAATCTATGCTATTTTATGTGTATTCGTATATATATTTTGAAACAAATTTACATGGTTTTATATGTATTTTGCATATCTATTTCAATACAAATTTACCTTATTGTAAGTGCATTTTGTATATTTATTTTAATACAAATTCAAATATTTTATGTGTGTCTTGGTATATATATTTTTATAAAAAATGCGTTATTTTATGGGTATTTTGCATCTTAATTTTCATACAAATTTACATTATTTTATTAATATTCTGTGTATTTATTTTGATACGATTTTATATTATTCTATTTGTATATTTTTTTAAAAATACATATACAAAAATACACATAGAATAATTAAATTTGTATTAAAATTAATATACAAAATGCACGTACAATAAGGTAAATTTGTATTGAAAAAATATACAAAATGTACATAAAAATGTAAATTTGTTTAAAAATCTATATACGAATACACATAAAATAACGTAGATTTCTATAGAAATATATATACAAAATACACATGAAATAATGTAAATACGTTTAAAAATATTTATATACAAAATACACATTAAATAATTTAAATTCTCGTCAAAATAAATAAACATAATATCAATAAAAGAACGTGTATTTGTATGAAAATAGATATACAAAATACTCATAAAATAACCTTAGTTTGTATAAAACTATATACAAAAATACACAAAAATAATTTAAATTTGTATGAAAATAAATATACAAAATACACATAAAATTAGGTAAATTTGTATTGAAATACATATACAAAATACCTACACATAAAATAATGGAAATTTGAATGAAAATATATAAACATTTACACTTAAAAAAACGTAAATTTGTATCAAATATATATAAAAAATACACATTAAATAATGTAAATATGTATAAAAAAATATATACAAAACACAAATAGAATAATGTAAAATCGTATCAAAAATAAATACACAGAATATTAATAAAATAATGTAAATTTGTATGAAAATAAAGATGCATGTAGCCATAAAATAAAGCATTTTTTATAAAAATATATATACCAAAATACACATAAAATATTAAAATTTGTATTAAAATAAATATAAAAAATGCACATACTATGAGGTAAATTTGTATTGAAATAGATATGCAAAATACATATAAAACAATGTAAATTTGTTTCAAAATATATATACGAATACACATAAAATAACGTAGATTTCTATAAAAATATATACAAAATACACATGAAATGAAGTAAATACGTATAAAAAAATGAATACAAAATATACATAAAAATCATATCAAAATAAATAAACAAAATACCAGTAAAAGAATGTGTATTTGTATAAATATAAATATACAAAATACACATAAAATATCGTAAATTTGTATAAAACTATATACAAAAATACACAGAAGTAATTAAATTTGTATGAAAATATATATACAAAATACAGCTAAAATAAGCTAAATTTGAATTGAAATGTACATACAAAATACATAAAATAATGTAAATCTTTATCAAAATATTTATACAAATACATATAATAACGTAGATTTGTTTAAAAATATATAAACAAAATACACATTAAGTAATGTAAATACGTATAAAAAACATGTACAAAATACACATATAATCATGTAATTCGTATCAAAATAAATAAACAAAATAGCAATAAAATAATGTAAATTTGTATGAGAAAACATATACAAATAACGCAAATTTCTATAAAAATATATGTACAAAAATGCACATAAAATAAAGTAAATTTGCAAAAAAATATATATACACAACACACACTAAATAATGTAAATGCGTACATAAAATAACCTAAATTTGTATAAAACTATATACAAAAATACACAAAAATAATTTAAATTTGTTTGAAAAGAAATATACAAAATACACATAAAATTAGGTAAATTTTTATTGAAATACATATACAAAATACACATCAAATAATGTAAATTTGAATGAAAATATATAAACAAATACACTTAAAATAACGTAAATTTGTATAAAATATATATGCAAGATACACATTAAATAATGTAAATGTGTATAAAAAATATATATACAAAAAACAAATAGAATAATGTAAAGTCATATCAAAATAAATACACATAATAACAATAAAATAATGTAAATTTGTATGAAAATAAAGATGCAAAATTCCCAAAAATTATCGCATTTTTTATAAAAAAATATTTACCAAAATACACATAAAATATTTAAATTTGTATTGAAATAAATATACAAAATGCATATACAGTAAGGTAAATTTGTATTGAAAGAGATATTCAAAAATACATATAAAACAATGTAAAATTGTTTCAAAATATATATACGAATACACATAAAATAAAGTAGATTTCTATAGAAATATATATACAAAATACATATGAAATTATGTAAATACGTATAAAAATATATATACAAAATACATATCAAATAATGTAAATTCGTGTCAAAATAAATAAACAAAATATCATGAAAAGAATGTGTATTTGTATGAAAATAGATAATAGATAATAAATTTGTATAAAATATATATGCAAGATACACATTAAATAATGCAAATATGTATAAAAAAGTATATACAAAAAACAAATAGAATAATGTAACATCGTATCAAAATAAATACACCGAATATTAATAAAATAATGTAAATTTGTATGAAAATAAAGATGCAAAATTCCCACAAAATAGCGCATTTCTTATAAAAATTTATATACCAAAATACACATAAAATATTTAAATTTGCATTGAAATAAATACACAAAATGCACATACAATAAGGTAAATTTGTATTGAAAGAGATATGCAAAAATACATATAAAACAATGTAAATTTGTTTCAAAATATATATACGAATTCAAATAAAAAAACGTAGATTTCTATAAAAATATATATACAAAATACACATAAAATTAAGTAAATACGTATAAAAAGATGTATACAAAATACACATAAAATAATGTAATTTCGAATTAAAATAAATGTAAATTTGAATGAAAATATATAAACAAATACACTTAAAATAACGTAAATTTCTATAAAATATATATGCAAGATACACATTAAATAATGTAAATGTGTATAAAAAATATATATACAAAAAACAAATAGAATAATGTAAAATCGTATCAAAATAAATACACAGAATATCAATAAAATAATGTAAATTTGTATGAAAATAAAGATGCAAAATTCCCAAAAATTATCGCATTTTTTATAAAAATATATTTACCAAAACACACATAAAATATTTAAATTTGTATTGAAATAAATATACAAAATGCATATACAGTAAGGTAAATTTGTATTGAAAGAGATATTCAATAATACATATAAAACAATGTAAATTTGTTTCAAAATATATTTACGAATACACATAAAATAAAGTAGATTTCTATAGAAATATATATACAAAATACATCGGAAATTATGTAAATACGTATAAAAATATATATGCAAGATACACATTAAATAATGTAAATATGTACAAAAAAGTATATACAAAAAACAAATAGAATAATGTAAAATCGTATGAAAATAAATACACAGTATATTAATAAAATAATGTAAATTTGTATAAAAATAAAGATGCAAAATTCCCATAAAATAGCGCATTTCTTATAAAAATATATATACCAAAATACACATAAAATATTTAAATTTGTATTGAAATAAATATACAAAATGCCCATACAATAAGGTAAATTTGTATTGAAAGAGATATGCAAAAATACATATAAAACAATGTAAATTTGTTTCAAAATATATATACGAATACAAATAAAAAAACGTAGATTTCTATAAAAATATATACTCAAAATACACATAAAATTAAGTAAATACGTATAAAAAATGTATACAAAATACACATAAAATAATGTAAATTCGATTTAAAATATATAAACAAAATACCAATAAAAGAATGTGTATTTGGATAAATATAAATATACAAAATACATATACAAAATAAACATGAAATAAGGTAGATTTGTAATAAAATATATGTACAAAATACACATAAAATAATGTAAATTTATATGAAAATATATATACAAATACACATAAAATACCATGAATTTGTATAAAAATATATATTCAAAATAAATATTAAATAATGTAAAAGCGTATAAAAATATATATACAAAGTACATATAAAATAATGTAAACTCGTATCAATATAAATCAATAAAACACCAATAAAATAATATATATTTGAATGAAAATAAATTTACAAAATACACATAACATAACTAAAATTTGTATTAAAATATATACAAAAATACATAGAAATAATTTGAGTTTGTATGAAAATAGATATTCAAAATACACATAAAACTAGGTAAATTTCTTTTGAAATGTATATACAAAATAGCCATAAAACATTGTAAATTTGTGTCAAAATATATAAACAAATACACATAAAATAACGTAAATTTGTATGAAAAATATATACAAAATACACATAGAATAATGTCAATTCGTATCAAAATGAATGAGCAGAATATCAATAAAATAATGTAAATTTGTATGAAAATAAAGATGCAAAATACCCAAAAAATAAAGCATATGTTTATAAAAATACAGATACAAAAATACACATCGAATAATTAAATTTGTATTAAAATTAATATACAAAATGCGTATATAATAAGATAAATTTGTATTGAAAAAATATGCAACATACACGTTTACTCATACATATTTATATTATTTTATTGGTATTTTGTTTATTTATTTTGATACGAATTACATGATTATATGTTTATTTTGTACACATTTTTTTATACGTATTTACATTATTTAATGTGCATTTTGTTTATATATTTTCATACAAATTTACGTTATTATATGTGTATTTGTATAAATATTTTGATAAAAGTTTACTTTATTTCATGTATTTTGTATATATATTTCAATTCAAATTTAGCTTATTTTGTGTGTATTTTGTATATATTTTCATACAAATATATACTTCTCTGTATTTTTGTATATAGTTTTATATAAATTTACGTTATTTTATGTGTATTTTGCATATTTATATTTATATAAATACACATTCTTTTATTGGTATTTTTTTTATTTATTTTGATGCGAATTTACATTATTTTATGCGTATTTTGTATACATTTTTTTAAACGTATTTACTTCATTTTATGTGTATTTTGTATATATACTTTTATAGAAATCTACGTTATTTTATGTGTATTCGTATATATATTTTGAAACAAATTTACAGTGTTTTATATGTATTTTGCATATCTATTTCAATAGAAATTTACCTTATTGTATGTGTTTTTTGTATATTTATTTTAATACAAATTTAACTTTTTGATGTGTATTTTGGTATATATATTTTTATAAATAAAAAAATGCGTTATTTTATGGGTATTTTGCTTCTTTATTTTCATACAAATTTACATTATTTTATTAATATTCTCTGTATTTATTTTGATACGATTTTACATTATTCTATTTGTGTTTTGTACATATTTTTTTTATACAAATTTACGTTATTTTAAGTGTATTTGTTTATGTATTTTCATTCAAATTTACATTATTTTATGTGTATTTTGTGTATGTATTTCAATACAAATTTACCTAATTTTATGTGTATTTTGTATATTTATTTTCATACAAATTTAAAATATTTTTGTGTATTTTTGTATATAGTTTGATACAAATTTAGGTTATTTTATGTGCATTTTGTATATCTATTTTCATACAAATACACATTCTTTTACTGATATTTTGTTTATTTATTTTGACGCGAATTTACATTATTTAATGTGTATTTTGTATATATATTTTTATACGTATTTACATCATTTCATGTGTATTTTGTATAGTTTTAATTCTATTTGTGTTTTGTATATATTTTTTTATACATATTTACATTATTTAATGTGTATTTTTTATATTTTAAAACAAATTTATGTTATTTTATGCGCATCTGTTAAAATATTTTGATACAAATTTACATTATTTTATGTATTTTGTATAAATATTTCAATACATATTTAGTTTATTTTATGTATATTTTGTATATCTATTTTCATTCGTATCAAAATAAATAAACAAAATAGCAATAAAATAATGTAAATTTGTATGAGAAAACATACAAATACACATAAAATAACGCAAATTTCTAAAAAAATATATGTACAAAAATGCACATAAAATAAAGTAAATTTGCATAAAAATTTATATACAAAACACACATTAAATAATGTAAATGCGTACATAAAATAACCTAAATTTGTATAAAACTATATACAAAAATACACAAAAATATTTAAAATTTGTATGAAAAGAAATATACAAAATACACATAAAATTAGGTAAATTTGTATTTCATTTTAATGGGTAGGCGGTGGCTGAGTCGACAGAGTGACGGCTCCGCGTTCAGAAGGACGCGAGTTCAATCCCCGCCCGGTGCCACCATGCTGGGACTTTTCAGCCGCCACCGAGTAGCTTAAAACTACCCACATGCTGTCCAGAAGACCACCTATCAACCCGGACTCTAGATTCTAGGATTAAAGATGAGCTCCGGGAGGGCAGCATGAGCCAATGCAAGATGGCGCCACTATAAACACTCCCCTGCGCCAGTACGGGCTGGGCCGACCATCAGGCCCCACCGGGAAGAAGCATTGGGCCGACCATCAGGCCCCACCGGGAAGATGAATACCGGCGCAATAGGCCACGACGTAAAAAAATAAATAAATAAATAAATAAAATAAAATAAAAATAAAAATTGAAATACATATACAAAATACACATAAAATAATGTAAATTTGAATGAAAATATATAAACAAATACACTTAACATAACGTAAATTTGTATAAAATATATATGCAAAATACACATTAAATAATGTAAATGTGTATAAAAAAAATATACAAAAAAGAAATAAAATAATGTAAAATCCTATCAATATAAATACACAGAATATCAATAAAATAATGTAAATTTGTATGAAAAGAAAGATGCAAAATTCCCATAAAATAGCGCATTTTTTATAAAAATATATATACCAAAATACACATAAAATATTTAAATTTGTATTGAAATAAATATACAAAATGCACATACAATAAGGTAAATTTGTATTGAAAGAGATATGCAAAAATACATATAAAACAATGTAAATTTGTTTCAAAATATATATACGAATACAAATAAAAAAACGTAGATTTCTATAAAAATATATACTCAAAATACACATAAAATTAAGTAAATACGTATAAAAAATGTATACAAAATACACATAAAATAATGTAAATTCGATTTAAAATATATAAACAAAATACCAATAAAAGAATGTGTATTTGGATAAATATAAATATACAAAATACATATACAAAATAAACATAAAATAAGGTAGATTTGTAATAAAATATATGTACAAAATACACATAAAATAATGTAAATTTATATGAAAATATATATACAAATACACATAAAATACCATGAATTTGTATAAAAATATATATTCAAAATAAATATTAAAAAATGTAAAAGCGTATAAAAATATATATACAAAGTACATATAAAATAATGTAAATTCGTATCAATATAAATCAACAAAACACCAATAAAATAATATATATTTGAATGAAAATAAATTTACAAAATACACATAACATAACTAAAATTTGTATTAAAATATATACAAAAATACATAGAAATAATTTGAGTTTGTATGAAAATAGATATTCAAAATACACATAAAACTAGGTAAATTTCTTTTGAAATGTATATACAAAATAGCCATAAAACATTGTAAATTTGTGTCAAAATATATAAACAAATACACATAAAATAACGTAAATTTGTATGAAAAATATATACAAAATACACATAGAATAATGTCAATTCGTATCAAAATGAATGAGCAGAATATCAATAAAATAATGTAAATTTGTATGAAAATAAAGATGCAAAATACCCAAAAAATAAAGCATATGTTTATAAAAATACAGATACAAAAATACACATCGAATAATTAAATTTGTATTAAAATTAATATACAAAAAGCGTATATAATAAGATAAATTTGTATTGAAAAAATATGCAACATACACGTTTACTCATACATATTTATATTATTTTATTGGTATTTTGTTTATTTATTTTGATACGAATTACATGATTATATGTTTATTTTGTACACATTTTTTTATACGTATTTACCTTATTTAATGTGCATTTTGTTTATATATTTTCATACAAATTTACGTTATTATATGTGTATTTGTATAAATATTTTGATAAAAGTTTACTTTATTTCATGTATTTTGTATATATATTTCAATTCAAATTTAGCTTATTTTGTGTGTATTTTGTATATATTTTCATACAAATATATACTTCTCTGTATTTTTGTATATAGTTTTATATAAATTTACGTTATTTTATGTGTATTTTGTATATTTATATTTATATAAATACACATTCTTTTATTGGTATTTTGTTTATTTATTTTGATGCGAATTTACATTATTTTATGTGTATTTTGTATACATTTTTTTATACGTATTTACTTCATTTTATGTGTATTTTGTATATATATATTTATAGAAATCTACGTTATTTTATGTGTATTCGTATACATATTTTGAAACAAATTTACATTGCCTTATATGTATTTTGCATATCTATTTCAATACAAATTTACCTTATTGTATGTGTTTTTTATATATTTATTTTAATACAAATTTAATTTTTTGATGTGTATTTTGATATATATATTTTTATAAATAAAAAAAATGCGTTATTTTATGGGTTTTTTGCTTCTTTATTTTCATACAAATTTACATTATTTTATTAATATTCTGTGTATTTATTTTGATACGATTTTACATTATTCTATTTGTGTTTTGTACATATTTTTTTTATACAAATTTACGTTATTTTAAGTGTATTTGTTTATGTATTTTCATTCAAATTTACATTATTTTATGTGTATTTAGTGTATGTATTTCAATACAAATTTACCTAATTTTATGTGTATTTTGTATATTTATTTCCATACAAATTTAAAATATTTTTGTGTATTTTTGTATATAGTTTGATACAAATTTAGGTTATTTTATGTGTATTTTGTATATCTATTTTCATACAAATACATTCTTTTATTGATATTTTGTTTATTTATTTTGACGCGAATTTACATTATTTAATGTGTATCTTGTATATATATTTTTATACGTATTTACATCATTTCATGTGTATTTTGTATAGTTTTAAACAAATTTATATTATTTAATGTGTATTTTGTATATATATATATATATATATATATATATATATATATATATATATATATATATATATATATATATATATATATATATATATATATATATATATATATATATATATATATATATATATATATATATATATATATACAAATACACATTCTTTTATTGGTATTTTGTTTATTTATTTTGATACTAATTTACATTATTTTATGTGTATTTTGTATACATTTTTTATACGTATTTACTTAATTTTATGTGTATTTTGTATATATATTTTTATAGAAATCAACCTTATTTCATGTGTATTCGTATATATATTTTGAAACAAATTTACATTGTTTATATGTATTTTGCATATCTATTTTTGTGTATTCTGTATTTATTTTTGTTATACTTTTTTGTGTATTTTGCATATCTATTTTCAAACAAATTTAAATTATTTTTGTGTATTTTTTGTCTATATTTTTATACAAATTTTAGTTATTTTATTTGTTTTTTGTTTATATATTTTCCTACAAATATACATTCTTTTATTGGAATTTTGTGTATTTAATTTTTTACGAATTTAAATTATTTTATGTGTATTTTGTATATATATTTTTCTACCTATTTAAATTATTTTTGTGTATTTTTTATTTATTTTTATACAAATTTTAGTTATTTTATTTGTATTTTATATATATATTTTCCTACAAATATACAATCTTTTATTATAATTTTGTTTATTTATTTTGATACGAGTTTACATTATTTTATGTGTATTTTGTATATATATTTTTCTACGTATTTACATTATTTTATGTGTATTTTGTATATATATTTCAATAAAAATTTACATTATTTTATTGTGTGTATTCCTATTTATTTTGATAAAAATTTTATACAAATTCATGTTATTTTATATGTATTTGTATATATATTTTCATACAAATTTATATTATTTTACGTGTATTTTTACATATTTTTCATTACAAATTTACCTTATTTTATGATTATTTTGTATATTTATTTCATTTAATTTTAAATTATTTTATGTGTATATTTGTATTTGTATTTACGTAATTTTATGTGTATTTTCTATATATATTTTTATCCAAAATTACATTATTTTATTGGTATTTTCTTTATTTAACTCGATACGAATTTAGATTTTTTAATAGGTATTTTGTATACATATGTTTATACTCATTTACATTATGTAATGTGTGTTTTGTATATATTTTTTAATGCAAATTTATTTGATGTGCATTTTTGTACATATATTTTTATAGAAATTTATTTAATTTTATGTGTATTTTGTATATGTTTTCTCATAAAAATTTACATTATTTTATTGGTATTTTGTTTATTTATTTTGATACGAATTACATGATTATATGTGTATTTTGTATATATTTTTTTATACGTAATTACATTATTTATATGTATTTTATTTATATATTTTTTTATAAAATTTACGTAATTATATGTGTATTTGTAAAAATATTTTTATACAAATTTACTTTATTTTATGTATTTTGTACATATATTTCAATTCAAATTAAGCTTATTTTGTGTGTATTTTGTATATCTATTTTCATACAAATTTAATTACTTTTGTGTATCTTTGTATATTGTTTTATATAAATTTACCTTATTTTATGTGCATTTTGTATATTTATATTTATAAAATACACATAAAATAAAGTAAATTTGCATAAAAATAAATATACAAAACACACATTAAATAATGTAAATGCATATAAAAATATGTATACAAAATACCTATGAAATAATCTAAATTCGTATCGAATTAAACTAACAAAATACCAATAAAATAATGTAATTTTTAATGAAAATATATATATAGAAAATACACATAAAATAACCTAAATACAAATACATATATACACATAAAATAATTTAAAATTGAAGGAAATAAATATTCAAAATAAACATAAAATAAGGTAAATTTGTAATGAAATATATGTAAAAATGCACATAAAATAATGTAGATTTGTATGAAAATATATATACAAATACACATAAAATAACATGAATTTGTATAAAATTTGTATCAAATTATATACGAATACACACAATAAAATAAAGTAAATTTTTATGAAAATATATATACAAAATACACATAAAATAATGTAAATACGTAGAAAATATATATTCAAAATACATATAAAATAAAGTAAATTCGTATCAGAATAAATAGATAAAATTCCAATAAAAGAATGTATATTTGTAGGAAAATATATATAGAAAATACAAATAAAATAACTAAAATTTGTATAAAAATATATACAAAAACACAAAATTTTTTTAAATTTGTTTGAAAATAGATATGCAAAATACACATAAAATTAGGCAAATTTGTATTGAAATACATATACAAAATACACATAAAATAATGTAAGTTTGAAAGAAAATATATAAACAAATACACTTAAAATAACGTAAAATTGTATGAAATATATATACAAAATACACATTAAATAATGTAAATATGTATAAAAAAATATATACAAAACACAAATAGAATAATGTAAAATCGTATCAAAATAAATACACAGAATATTAATAAAATAATATAAATTTGCATGAAAATAAAGATGCAAAATACCCATAAAATAACGCATTTTTTATAAAAATATATATACCAAAACACACATAAAATATTTGAATTTGTATTAAAATAAATATACGAAATGTGTATTTTGTATATATATTTCTATAGAAATCTGCGTTATTTTATGTGTATTCGTATATATATTTTGAAACAAATTTACATTGTTTTATGTGTATTTTGCATATTTTTTTAATAAAAATTTACCATATTGTATGTGCATTTTGTATATTAATTTTACTACAAATTTAATTATTGAATTTATAAAAATATGCTTTATTTTATTGGTATTTTGCATCTTTATTTTCATACAAATTTACATTATTTTATTGATATTTTGTGTATTTATTTTGATACGATTTTACATTATTTTCTATGTGTATTTTGTATATATATTTAATATAAATGTACTTTATTTTATGTGTATTTGTTTTCATTTCATACAAATTTTCATTATTTTATGTGTATTTTGTACATGTACATATTTGTACAAATTTAACTAATTATATGTGTATTTTGTATATCAATTTTCTTAAAAATTGAAATTATTTTTGTTTTTTTTGTATATATTTTTATACAAATTTTCGTTATTTTATGTGAATTTTGTATATTTATTTTCCTACAAATATACGTTCTTTTATCGGAATTTTGTTTGTTTATTTTGATACGAATTTACATTATTTTAGGTGTATTTGGTATATATATTTTTATACTATTTACATCATTTTATATGTATTTTGTATGTATATTTTCATAGAAATTTACTCTATTTTATGTGTATTCGTATATATATTTTGATACAAATTTACATTATTGATGTGTATTTTGCATATGTATTTCAATACAAATTTACTTTATTGTATATGCATTTTGTATATTTATTTCAATACAAATTTAATTATTTCATGTGTATTTTTGTATATATATTTTTCTGCATATATGCGTTATTATATGGGTATTTTGCATCTTTATTTTCATACAAATTTAAATTATTTTATTGATATTCTGTTTATTTATTTTGATACGATTTAACATTATTCTATGTGTATTTTGTATATATATTTTTATACATATTTACATTATTTAATGAATATTTTGTATATATATTTTATCCAAATCTACGCTATTTTATGTGTATTTGTTTATATATTTTCATACAAATTTACATTATTTTATGTGTATTTTGTATATGTATTTCAATACAAATTTGCCTAACTTTATGTGTATTTTGCATATATATTTTCAAACAAATTTTAATTATTTTTGTGTATTTTTGTATTTATTTTTATACAAATTTTAGTTATTTTATTTGTATTTTGTATATATATTTTCCTACAAATATACAATCTTTTATTAAAATTTTGTTTATTTATTTTGATACGAGTTTACATTATTTTATGTGTATTTTGTATATATATTTTTCTACGTATTTACATTATTTTATGTGTATTTTGTATATATATTTTAATAAAAATTTACAATATTTTATTGTGTGTATTCCTATTTATTTTGATACAAATTTTATACAAATTCATGTTATTTTATGTGTATTTGTATATATATTTTCATACAAATTTATATTATTTTACGTGTATTTTTACATATTTTTCATTACAAATTTACCTTATTTTTTTATTATTTTGTATATTTATTTCATTCAATTTTAAATTATTTTATGTGTATATTTGTATTTGTATTTACGTAATTTTATGTGTATTTTCTATATATATCTTCATCCAAAATTACATTATTTTATTGGTATTTTCTTTATTTAACTCGATACGAATTTAGATTTTTTCAAAGGTATTTTGTATACATATGTTTATACTCATTTACATTATGTAATCTGTGTTTTGTATATATTTTTTAATGCAAATTTATTTTATGTGCATTTTTGTACATATATTTTTATAGAAATTTATTTATTTTATGTGTATTTTGTATATGTTTTCTCATAAAAATTAACATTATTTTATTGGTATTTTGTTTATTTATTTTGATACGAATTACATGATTATATGTGTATTTTGTATATATTTTTTATACGTAATTACATTATTTAATGGGTTTTTTGTTTATATATTTTTATATAAAATTTACGTAATTATATGTGTATTTGTAAAAATATTTTGATACAAATTTACTTTATTTTATGCATTTTGTACATATATTTCAATTCAAATTAAGCTTGTTTTGTGTGTATTTTGTATATCTATTTTCATACAAATTTAATTACTTTTGTGTATCTTTGTATATTGTTTTATATAAATTTACCTTATTTTATGTGCATTTTGTATATATATATTTATACAAATATACATAAAATAAAGTAAATTTCCATAAAAATAAATATACAAAACACATATTAAATAATGTAAATGCGTATAAAAATATGTATACAAAATAGCTATGAAATAATATAAATTCGTATCGAATTAAACTAACAAAATACCAATAAAATAATGTAATTTTTGATGAAAATATATATAGAAAATACACATAAAATAACCTAAATACAAATACATATTTTGATACGATTTGACATTATTTTATGTGTATTTTGTATATATTTTTCATACAAATTTACGTTATTTTATGTGTATTTGTTTATATATTTTGACACAAATTTACAATATTTTATGTGTATTTTGGTATATATATTTTTATAAGAAATGCGCTATTTGATGGGAATTTTGCATCTTTATTTTCATACAAATTTACATTATTTTATTAATATTCGGTGTATTTATTTTGATACGATTTTACATTATTCTATTTGTTTTTTGTATATATTTTTTTTATACATATTTACATTATTTAATGTGTATCTTGCATATATATTTCATACAAATTTATTATCTATTATTTATTTTCATACAAATACACATTCTTTTCATGATATTTTGTTTATTTATTTTGACACGAATTTACATTACTTAATATGTATTTTATATATATATTTTTATACGTATTTACATAATTTCATGTGTATTTTGTATATATATTTCTATAGAAATCTACGTTATTTTATGTGTATTCGTATTTATATATTTGAAACAAATTTACACTGTTTTATTTGTTTTTTGCGTTTTTTTTTCAATACAAATTTACCTTATTGTATGTGTGCATTTTGTATATTAATTTTAATACAAATTTAATTATTCTATGTGTATTTTTGTATATGTATTTTTATAAAAATATGCTTTATTTTATGTGTTATTTTCATACAAATTTAAATTATTTTATTGATATTCTGTGTACTTATTTTGATACGATTTTACATTATTCTATGTATAACAAAAATAAATACAGAATACACAAAAATAGATATGCAAAATACATATAAACAATGTAAATTTGTTTCAAAATATATATACGAATACACATGAAATAAGGTAAATTTCTATAAAAATATATATACAAAATACACATAAAATTAAGTAAATACGTATAAAAAATGTATACAAAATACACATAAAATAATGTAAATTAGTATCAAAATAAATAAACAAAATACCAATAAAAGAATGTGTATTTGAATAAATATATATATACAAAATACACATTAAATAATATAAATTTGTTTAAAACTATACAAAATACACATGAAATGATGTAAATACGTATAAAAATATATATACAAAATACACATTAAATAATATAAATTCGCGTCAAAATAAATAAACAAAATATCAATAAAAGAATGTGTATTTGTATGAAAATAGATATACAAAATACACATAAAATAACCTAAATTTGTATCAAACTATATACAAAAATACACAAAAATATTTTAAATTTGTATGAAAATAAATATACAAAATACATATAAAATTAGGTAAATTTGTATTGAAATACATACACAAAATACACATAAAATAATGTAAATTTGAATGAAAATACATAAACAAATACACTTAAAATAACGTAAATTTGTATAAAATAATATGTACAAAACACAAATAGAATAATGTAAAATCGTATCAAAATAAATACACAGAAAATTAATAAAATAATGTAAATTTGTATGAAAATAAAGAAGCAAAATACCCATAAAATAAAGCATTTTTTTTATTTATAAAAATATATATACCAAAATACATATCAAAAAATTAAATTTGTATTAAAATAAATATACAAAAAACACATACAATAAGGTAAATTTGTATTGAAATAGATATGCAAAATACATATAAAACAATGTAAATTTGTTTCAAAATATATATACGAATACACATAAAATAACGTAGATTTCTATAAAAATATATACAAAATACACATAAAATGAAGTAAATACGTATAAAAAAATGTATACAAAATACACATAAAATAATGTAAATTCGTATCAAAATAAATAAACAAAATTCCAACAAAAGAATGTGTATTTGTATAAATATAAATATACAAAATACTCATAAAATAACGTAAATTTATATAAAACTATATACAAAAATACACAGAAGTAATTAAATTTGTATGAAAATATATACAAAATACACACAAAATAAGCTAAATTTGAATTGAAATATATATACAAAATACATGAAATAAAGTAAATTTGTATCAAAATATTTATACAAATACACATATAACAACGTAAATTTGTATGAAAATATATAAACAAAATACACATTAAATAATGTAAATACGTATAAAAAAAATATGTACAAAATACACATATAATCATGTAATTCATATCAAAATAAATAAACAAAATACCAATAAAATAATATAAATTTGTATGAGTAAACGTGTATGTTGCATATTTTTTCAATACAAATTTACATTATTATATACGCATTTTGTATATTAATTTTAATACAAATTTAATTATTCGATGTGTATTTTTGTATCTGTATTTTTATAAAAATATGCTCTATTTTTTGGGTATTTTGCATCTTTATTTTCATACAAATTTACAATATTTTATTGATATTCTGCTCATTCATTTTGATACGAATTGACATTATTCTATGTGTATTTTGTATATATTTTTCATACAAATTTACGTTATTTTATGTGTATTTGTTTATATATTTTGACACAAATTTACAATATTTTATGGGTATTTTGTATATACATTTCAAAAGAAATTTACCTAGTTTTATGTGTATTTTGTATATCTATTTTTATACAAACTCAAATTATTTCTATGTATTTTTGTATATATTTTACTACAAATTTTAGTTATGTTATGTGTATTTTGTAAATTTATTTTCATTCAAATATATATTATTTTATTGGTGTTTTGTTGATTTATATTGATACGAATTTACATTATTTTATATGTACTTTGTATATATATTTTTATACGCTTTTACATTATATAATATTTATTTTGAATATATATTTTTATACAAATTCATGGTATTTTATGTGTATTTGTATATATATTTTCATATAAATTTACATTATTTTATGTGTATTTTGTACATATATTTTTAATTATAAATCTACCTTATTTTATGTTTATTTTGTATATGTATTTTGTATATTTATATTTATCCAAATACACATTCTTTTATTGGTAATTTGTTTATTTATTTTAAATCGAATTTACATTATTTTATGTGTATTTTGTATACATTTTTTTATACTTATTTACTTAATTTTATGTGTATTTTGTATAAATATTTTTATAGAAATCTAAGTTTTTTTATTTGTATTCGTATATATATTTTGAAACAAATTTACATTGTTTTATATGTATTTTTGCATATCTCTTTCAATACAAATATACCTTATTGTATGTGCATTTTGTATATTTATTTCAATACAAATTTAAATATTTTATGTGTATTTTGGTATATATATTTTTATTAGAAATGCGCCATTTTATGGGAATTTTGCATCTTTATTTTCATACAAATTTACATTATTTTATTAATTTTCGGTGTATTTATTTTGATACGATTTTACATTATTCTATTTGTTTTTTGTATATACTTTTTTATACATATTTACATTATTTTATATGTATCTTGCATATATATTTTATACAAATTTATTATCTATTATCTATTTTCATACAAATACACATTCTTTTCATGATATTTTGTTTATTTATTTTGACACGAATTTACATTATTTGATATGTATTTTGTATATATATTTTTATACGTATTTACATAATTTCATATGTATTTTCTATATATATTTCTATAGAAATCTACTTTATTTTATTTGTATTCGTATATATATTTTGAAACAAATTTACATTGTTTTATATGTATTTTTGAATATCTCTTTTAATAGAAATTTACCTTACTGTATATGCATTTTGTATATTTATTTCAATACAAATTTAAATATTTTATGTGTATTTTCGTATATATATTTTTATACAAAATGCGATAATTTTTGGGAATTTTGCATCTTTATTTTCATACAAATTTACATTATTTTATTGATATTCTGTGTATTTACATTATTCTATTTGTTTTTTGTATATATTTTTTTATACACATTTACATTATTTAATGTGTATCTTGCATATATATTTTATACAAATTTACGTTATTTTAAGTGTATTTGTTTATATATTTTCATTCAAATTTACATATATTTTAATTCGAAATTACATTATTTTATGTGTATTTTGTATACATTTTTTTATATGTATTTACTTAATTTTATGTGTATTTTGTATATATATTTTTATAGAAATCTACGTTTTTTTATTTGTATTCGTATATATATTTTGAAACAAATTTACATTGTTTTATATGTATTTTTGCATATCTCTTTCAATACAAATTTACCTTATTGTATGTGCATTTTGTATATTTATTTCAATGCAAATTTAAATATTTTATGTGTATTTTGGTATATATATTTTTATAAGAAATGCGCTATCTTATGGGAATTTTGCATCTTTATTTTCATACAAATTTACATTATTTTATTAATATTCGGTGTATTTATTTTGATACGATGTTACATTACTCTATTTGTTTTTTGTATATACTTTTTTATACATATTTACATTATTTAATGTGTATCTTGCATATATATTTTATACAAATTTATTATCTATTATCTATTTTAATACAAATACACATTCTTTTCATGATATTTTGTTTATTTATTTTGACACGAATTTACATTATTTGATATGTATTTTGTATATATATTTTTATACGTATTTACATAATTTCATATGTATTTTGTATATATATTTCTATAGAAATCTACTTTATTTTATGTGTATTCGTATATATATTTTGAAACAAATTTACATTGTTTTATATGTATTTTTGAATATCTCTTTCAATACAAATTTACCTTACTGTATATGCATTTTGTATATTTATTTCAATACAAATTTAAATATTTTATGTGTATTTTGGTAAATATATTTTTATAAAAAATGCGAAAATTTTTGGTAATTTTGCATCTTTAATTCCATACAAATTTATATTATTTTATTGATATTCTGTGTATTTATTTTGATACGATTTTACATTATTCTATTTGTTTTTTGTATATATATTTTTTATACACATTTACATTATTTAATGTGTATCTTGCATATATATTTTATACAAATTTACGTTATTTTAAGTGTATTTGTTTGTATATTTTCATTCAAATTTACATTATTTGATGTGTATTTTGTATATGTATTTCAATACAAATTTACCTAATTTTACGTGTATTTTGTATATTTCTTTTCAAACAAATTTAAATTATTTTTGTGTATTTTTGTATATAGTTTTATACAAATTTAGGTTATTTTATGTACGCATTTACATTATTTAGTGTGTGTTTTGTATATATATTTTTTTGCAAATTTACTTTATTTTATGTGCATTTTTGTACATATATTTTTATAGAAATTTGCGTTATTTGTATATGTTTTCTCATACAAATTTACATTATTTTTTTGCTATTTTGTTTATTTATTTTAATACGAATTACATAATTATATGTGTATTTTGTTTATATATTTTTAAACAAATCTACGTTATAATATGTATTTGTATAAATATTTTGATACAGATTTACATTATTTTATGTACATTTCAATTCAAATTTAGCTTATTTTAGCTGTATTTTGTATATATATTTTTATACAAATTTAATTACTTCTGTGTATTTTTGTATATAGTTTTATACAAATTTACGATATTTTATGTGTATTTTGTATATTTATATTTATACAAATACACATTCTTTTACTGGTATTTTGTTTATTTATTTTGATACGATTTTTATGTATATTTTGTATTCATTTTTTTATTCGTATTTACTTCATTTTATGTGAATTTTGTATATATTTTTATAGAAATCTACGTTATTTTATGTGTATTCGTATATATATTTTGAAACAAATTTACATTGTTTTATATGTATTTTGCATATCTATTTCAATACAAATTTACCTTATAGTATGTGCATTTTTTATATTTATTTTAATACAAATTTTAATATTTTATGTGTATTTTGGTATATATATTTTTATAAAAAATGCGTTATTTTATGGCTATTTTGCATCTTTATTTTCATACAAATTTACATTATTTTATTAATATTCTGTGTATTTATTGTTGATACGATTTTACATTATTCTATTTGTGTTTTGTATATATTTTTTTATACATATTTACATTATTTAATGTGTATTTTGTATATATATTTGATACAAATTTACGTTATTTTAAGTGTATATGGTTATATATTTTCATTCAAATTTCCATTATTTTATGTGTATTTTGTATATGTATTTCAATACAAATTTACCTAATTTTATGTGTATTTTGTATATTTATTTTCATACAAATTTAGATGATTTTTGTGTATTTTTGTATATAGTTTTATACAAACTTAGGTTATTTTATGAGTATTTTGTATATCTATTTTCATACAAATACACATTCTTTTATTGATATTTTGTTTATTTATTTTGACGAGAATTTAAATTATTTAATGTGCATTTTGTATATATATTTTTTTTATACGTATTTACATCATTTCATGTGTATTTTGTATATATATATCTCTTTAGAAATCTACGTTATTTTATGTGTATTCGTATATAGATTTTTAAACAAATTTACACTTTTATGTGCATTTTGTATATTTTTTCAATACAAATTTACCTTATTGTACGTGCATTTTGTATATTAATTTTAATACACATTTAATTATTCTATGTGTATTTTTGTATATGTATTTTTAAAAAAATATGCTTTATTTTATGGGTATTTTGCATCTTTATTTTCATACAAAATTACATTATTTTATTGATATTCTGTGTATTTATTTTGATACGATTTTACATTATTCTATGTATATTTTGTATATCTATTTTATACAAATGTACGTTATTTTATGTGAATTTGTTTTCATTTCATACAAATTTACATTATTTTATGTGTATTTTGTACATGTATTTAAATACAAATTTAACTAATTATATGTGTATTTTGTATATCTATTTTCATACAAATTGAAATTTATTTTTTTGTTTTTTTGTATATATTTTTATTCAAATTTTCGTAATTTTATGTGTATTTTGTATATTTATTTTCCTACAAATATACGTTCTTTTATCGGAATTTTGTTTATTTATTTTGATACGAATTTTTTTTTTTTAGGTGTATTTGATATATATATTTTTATACTTATTTACATAATTTTATATGTATTTTGAATATATATTATCATAGAAATTTACTCTATATGTTTATACAAAAAAAACACAAAAATAATTTAATTTGTATGAAAATAAATATAAAAAATACTCATAAAATTAGGTAAATTTGTATTTAAATACATATACAAAATACACTTAAAATAATGTAAATTTGAATGAAATTATATAAACAAATACACTTAAAATAACGTTAATTTGTATAAAATATATATAAAAAATACACATTAAATAATGAAAATATGTATAAAAAAATATATACAAAACACAAATAGTATAATATAAAATCGTATCAAAATATATACACAGAATATTAATAAAATAATGTACATTTGTATAAAAACTAAGATGCAAAATACCTATAAAATAACGCATTTTTTATAAAATTATATATACCAAAATACACATAAAATATTTGAATTTGTATTAAAATAAATATACAAAATGCAAATACAATAAGGTAAATTTGTATTGAAATAGATATGCAAAATACATATAAAACAATGTAAATTTGTTTCAAAATATATATACGAATACACATAAAATAACGTAGATTTCTATAAATATATATACAAAATACAAATAAAATTAAGTAAATACGAATCAAAAATGTATACAAAATACAAATAAAATTAAGTAAATACGAATCAAAAATGTATACAAAATACACATAAAATAATGTAAATTCGTATAAATATAAATAAACAAAATACCAATAAGAGAGTGTGTATTTCTATAAATATAAATATACAAAATGCACATAAAATAACGTAAATTTGTATAAAACTATATACAAAAATACACAGAAGTAATTAAATTTGTGTGAAAATAGATATACAAAATACACACAAAATACACATTAAGTAATGTAAATACGTATAAAAAAATATTTACAAAATACACAAATAATCAAGTCATTCGTATCAAAATAAATAAACAAAAAACTAATTAAATAATGTAAATTTGTATGAGAAAACATATACAAAATACACATAAAATAACGTTTTAAGTTTCTATAAAAATATATGTACAAAAATGCACATAAAATTAGTTTGCATAAAAAAATATATACAAAACACACATTAGATAATGTAAATGAGTATAAAAATATGTATACAAAATACCTATGAAATAATCTAAATTCGTATCTAGTTAAATTAAGAAAATAACAATAAAATAATGTAATTTTGGATGAAAATATATATAGAAAACACACATAAAATAACCTAAATACAAATACAAATATACACATTAAATAATTTAAAATTGATTGAAATAAATATACAAAATAAACATAAAATAAGGTAAATTTGTAATAAAATATATGTAAGAATACACTTAAATAATATAAATTTGTATGAAAATATATATACAAATACACATACAATAACATGAATTTGTATAAAATTTGTTTCAAAATATATACGAATACACACAATAAAATAACGTAAATTTTTATGAAAATGTATATATAAAATACACATAAAATAATGTAAATTCGTAAAAAATTAAATACACAAAATTCCAATAAAAGAGTGTATATTTGTAGGAAAATATATATACAAAAAATAAATAAAATAGCTAAAATTTGTATAAAAATATATACAAAAATACACAAAAATAATTTAAATTTGTTTGAAAATAGATATGCAAAATACACATAAAGTTAGGCAAATTTGTATTGAAATACATATACAAAACTCACATAAAATAATGTAAATTTGTATGAAAATATATAAACAAATACATATAAAATAACGTAAATTTGGATAAAATATATACAAAATATACATTAAATATTTTAAATATGTATAAAAATATATTATATTATATATATTTTTATTGATATTTGCGTTATTTATGTGTATTTTGTATATGTTTTCTCATAGAAATTTACATTATTTTATTGGTATTTTGTCTATTTATTTTGATACGAATTACATGATTATTTGTATATTTTGTACATTTTTTTATACGTATTTACATTATTTAATGTGTATTTTGTTTATATATTTTTATACAAATTTACGTTATTATATGTGTATTTGTATAAGTATTTTGATACAAATTTACATTATTTTATGTATTTTGTATATATATTTCAATTCAAATTTAGCTTATTTTATGTGTATTTTGTATATCTATTTATTTTAATACAAAATCAAATATTTTATATTTTTTCGTATATATATTTTTATAAAAAATGCGTTATTTTATGGGTATTTTGCATCTTAATTTTCATACAAATTTACATTATTTTATTAATATTTTCTGTATTTATTTTGATACGATTTTACATTATTTTATTTGTGTTTTGTATATATTTTTTTATACATATTTACATTATTTAATGTGTTTTTTGTATATATATTTGACACAAATTTACGTTATTTTAAGTCTATATGTTTATATATTTTCATTCAAATTTACATTATTTTATGTGTATTTTGTATATGTATTTCAATACAAATTTACCTAATTTTATATGTTTTTTGTATATTTATTTTCATACAAGTTTAAATTATTTTTGTGTATTTTTGTTTATAGTTTTATACAAATTTAGGTTATTTTATGTGTATTTTGAATATCTATTTTCATACAAATACACATTCTTTTCATGATATTTTGTTTATTTATTTTGACACGAATTAACATTATTTAATGTGTATTTTGTATATATATTTTATACGTATTTACATTATTTCAAGTGTATTTTGTATATATATTTCTATAGAAATCTGCGTTATTTTATGTGTATTCGTATATATATTTTGAAACAAATTTACATTGTTTTATGTGTATTTTGCATATTTTTTCAATACAAATTTACCTTATTGTATGTGCATTTTGTATATTAATTTTAATACAAATTTGATTAATCTATGTGTATTTTTTATATGTATTTTATAAAATATGCTTTATTTTATGGGTATTTTGCATCTTTATTTTCATACAAATTTACATTATTTTATTGATATTCTGTGTATTTATTTTGATATGATTTTACATTATTCTATGTGTATTTTGTATATATATTTTATATAAAATGTATTTGTTTTCATTTCATACAAATCTACATTATTTTATGTGTTTTTTGTACATGTATTGAAATACAAATTTAACTAGTTATATGTGTATTTTGTATATCTATTTTGTATGTATATTTTCATAGAAATTTACTCTATTTTATGAGTATTCGTATATATATTTTGATACAAATTTACATTATTAATGTGTATTTTGCATATCTATTTCAATACAAATTTACTTTATTGTACGTGCATTTTGTATATTTATTTTAATACAAATTTAATTATTTTATATGTATTTTTGTATATATATTTTTATGCAAATATGCGTTATTATATGGATATTTTGCAGCTTTATTTTCATACAAATTTACATTATTTTATTGATATTCTCTTTATTTATTTTGATACGATTTAACATTATTCTATGTGATTTTTGTATATATTTTTTTATACATATTTACATTATTTAATGTTCATTTTGTATATATAATTTATCCAAATTTACATTATTTTATGTGTATTTGTTTATATATTTTCATACATATTTACATTATTTTATGTGTTTTTTGTATATATATTTTTTTATTATTATTTTGTGTATTTTGTATATACATTTTCATAAAAAAATTACGTTATTTTATTGTGTGTATAAGTATATATTTTGATACAAATTTTATACAAACTCATGTTATTTAATGTGTATTTGTATATATATTTTCATACAAATTTATATTATTTTATGTGTATTTTTTCATATATTTCATTACAAATTTACCTTATTTTATGTTTATTTTGTATATTTATTTCATTCAATTTTAAATTATTTTATGTGTATATTTGTATTTGTATTTAGGTTATTTTATGTGTATTTTGTATATATATTTTCATCCAAAATTACATTATTTTATTGGTATTTCTTAATTTAATTCGATATGAATTTAGATTATTTCATAGGTATTTTGTATACATATTTTTATACTCATTTACATTATCTAATGTGTGTTTTGTATATATATTTTTATGCAAATTTATATAATGTTCATTTTTGTAAATATATTTTTATAGAAATTTGCGTTATTTTATGTATATAGTTTTATATAAATTTACGTTATTTTATGTGCATTTTGTATATTTATATTTATACAAATACACATTCTTTTATTGGTATATTGTTTATTTACATTTATACGAATTTACATTATTTTATGTGTATTTTGTATACATTTTTTTATACGTATTTACTTAATTTTATGTGTATTTTGTATATGTATTTTTATAGAAATCTACGTTATTTTATGTGTATTCGTATATATATTTTGAAACAAATTTACATTATTTTATATGTATTTTGCATATCTATTTCAATACAAATTTACCTTATTGTATGTGCATTTTGTATATTTATTTTAATACAAGTTCAAATATTTTATGTGTATTTTGGTATCAATAATTTAAAAAAAAGCGTTATTTTATAGGTATTTTGCATCTTAATTTTCATTTTATATGTACTTTGTATATATATTTTTATACGCTTTTACATTATTTAATATTTATTTTGAATATATATTTTTATACAAATTCATGGTATTTTATGTGTATTTGTATATATATTTTCATATAAATTTACATTATTTTATGTGTATTTTGTACATATATTTTATTACAAATCTACCTTATTTTATGTTTATTTTGTATGAGTATTTTGTATATTTATATTTATCCAAATACACATTCTTTTATTGTTTTTTTGTTTATTTATTTTAATTCGAATTTACATTATTTTATGTGTATTTTGTATACATTTTTTTATACGTATTTACTTAATTTTATGTGTATTTTGTATATATATTTTTATAGAAATCTACGTTTTTTTTATTTGTATTCGTATATATATTTTGAAACAAATTTACATTGTTATATATGTATTTTTGCATATCTCTTTCAATACAAATTTACCTTATTGTATGTGCATTTTGTATATTTATTGCAATGCAAATTTAAATATTTTATGTATATTTTGGTATATATATTTTTATAAGAAATGCGCTATTTTATGGGAATTTTGCATCCTTATTTTCATACAAATTTACATTATTTTATTAATATTCGGTGTATTTATTTTGATACGATGTTACATTATTCTATTTGTTTTTTGTATATACTTTTTTATACATATTTACATTATTTAATGTGTATCTTGCATATATATTTTATACAAATTTATTATCTATTATCTATTTTCATACAAATACACATTCTTTTCATGATACTTTGTTTATATATTTTGGCACGAATTTACATTATTTGATATGTATTTTGTATATATATTTTTATTCGTATTTACATAATTTCATATGTATTTTGTATATATATTTCTTTAGAAATCTATTTTATTTTATGTGTATTCGTATATATATTTTGAAACAAATTTACATTGTTTTATATGTATTTTTGAATATCTCTTTCAATACAAATTTACCTTACTGTATATGCATTTTGTATATTTATTTCAATACAAATTTAAATATTTTATGTGTATTTTGGTAAATATATTTTTATAAGAAATGCGATAATTTTTGGGAATTTTGCATCTTTATTTTCATACAAATTTACATTTTTTTATTGATATTCTGTGTATTTATTTTGATACGATTTTACATTATTCTATTTGTTTTTTGTATATATTTTTTTATACACATTTACATTATTTTATGTACGCATTTACATTATTTAGTGTGTGTTTTGTATATATATTTTTATGCAAATTTACTTTATTTTATGTGCATTTTTGTACATATATTTTTATAGAAATTTGCGTTATTTATATATGTTTTCTCATACAAATTTACATTATTTTATTGCTATTTTGTTTATTTATTTTGATACGAATTACATGATTATATGTGTATTTTGTACATATTTTTTATACGTATTTACATAACTTAATGAGTATTTTGTTTATATATTTTTAAACAAATCTACGTTATTATATGTATTTGTATAAATATTTTGATACAGATTTACATTATTTTATGTATTTTGTATGTACATTTCAATTCAAATTTAGCTTATTTTAGCTGTATTTTGTATATATATTTTCATACAAATTTAATTACTTCTGTGTATTTTTGTATATAGTTTTATACAAATTTACGACATTTTTTGTGTATTTTGTATATTTATAATTATACAAATAAACATTCTTTTACTGGTATTTTGTTTATTTATTTTGATACAATTTTTATGTGTATTTTGTATTCATTTTTTTATACGTATTTACTTCATTTTATGTGTATTTTGTATATATTTTTATAGAAATCTACGTTATTTTATGTGTATTCGTATATATATTTTGAAACAAATTTACATTGTTTTATATGTATTTTTGAATATCTCTTTCAATACAAATTTACCTTACCATATATACCAAAATACACATAAAAAATTAAATTTGTATTAAAATAAATATATAAAAAACACATACAATAAGGTAAATTTGTATTGAAATAGATATGCAAAATACATATAAAACAATGTAAATTTGTTTCAAAATATATATACGAATACACATAAAATAACGTAGATTTCTATAAAAATATATATACAAAATACACATAAAATGAAGTAAATACGTATAAAAAAATGTATACAAAATACACATAAAATAATGTAAATTCGCATCAAAATAAATATACAAAATACCAATAAAAGAATGTGTATTTGTATAAATATAAATATACAAAATACACATAAAATAACGTAAATTTATATAAAACTATATACAAAAATACACAGAAGTATTTTAATTTGTATGAAAATAGATATACAAAATAAGGTAAATTCGTTTCAAATTCAATAAACAAAATTCAGATAAAAGAACGTATATTTGTAGAAAAAAAATATACAAAATACACATACAAGAACGAAAATTTGTATGAAAATATATAAAAAAATAAACAAAAATAATTTCAATTTGTATGAAAATAAATATACAAAATACACATGTATTTTGTATAACTATTTTCACACAAATTTAATTACTTTTTTGTATTTTTGCAAATAGTTTTATATAAATTTACCTTATTTTATTTGTATTTTGTATATTTATATTTATACAATGCACATTCTTTTATTAGTATTTTGTTTATTTATTTTGATACGAGTTTACATTATTTTATGTGTATTTTGTATACCTTTTTTTATACGTATTTACTTCATTTGACGTGTATTTTGTATATTTATTTTCATAGAAATCTACGTTATTTTATGTGTATTCGTATATATATTTTGAAACAAATTTACATTGTTTTATATGTATTTTGCATATCTATTTCAATACAAATTTACCTTATTGTATGTGCATTTTGTATATTTGTTTTAATACAAATTCAAATATTTTATGTGTGTCTTGGTATATATATTTTTATAAAAAATGCGTTATTCTATACGTATTTTGCATCTTAATTTTAATACAAATTTACATTATTTTATTAATATTCTGTGTATTTATTTTGATACGATTTATTATTATTCTATTTGTGTTTTGTATATATTTTTTTATACATATTTACATTATTTAAAGTGTATTTTTATATATATTTTATACAAATTTACGATATTTTAAGTGTATTTGTTTATATATTTTCATTCAAATTTACATTATTTTATGTGTATTTTGTAAATGTATTTCAATACAAATTTACCTGATTTTATGTGTATTTTGTATATTTATTTTCATACAAATTAAAATTATTTTTGTGTATTTTTGTATATAGTTTTATACAAATTTAGGTGATTTTATGTGTATATTGTATATCTATTTTCATACAAATACACATTCTTTTATTGATATTTTGTTTATTTATTTTGACGCGAATTTACATTATTTAATGTGTATTTTATATATATATATATATATATATATATATATATATATATATATATATATATATATATATATATATATATATATATATATATATATATATATATATATATATATATATATATATATATATATATATTTTTTTTTTTTATACGTGTTTACATCATTTGATGTGTATTTTGTATATATATTTCTATAGAAATCTACATTGATTTATGAGTATTCGTATATAGATTTTGAAATAAATTTACACTGTTTTATGTGTATTTTGCATATTTTTTCAATACAAATTTACCTTATTGTATATGCATTTTGTATATTAATTTTAATACAAATTTAATTATGCTATGTGTATTTTTGTATATGTATTTTTATAAAAATATGCTTTATTTTATGGGTATTTTGCATTTTTATTTTCATACAAATTTACATTATTTTATTTATATTGTTTATTTTTTTAAACAATTTTACATTATTCTATGTGTATTTTGTATATCTATTTTTATACGTATTTACTTAATTTTATGTGTATTTTGTATATATATTTATATAGAAATCTACGTTATTTTATGTGTACTCGTATTTTGAAACAAATTTACATTGTTTGATATGTATTTTTGCATATCTCTTTCAATACAAGTTTACCTTATTGTATGTGCATTTTGTATATTTATTTCAATACAAATTTAAATATTTTATGTGTATTTTGGTATATATATTTTTATAAGAAATGCGCTATTTGATGGGAGTTTTGCATCTTTATTTTCATACAAATCTACATTATTTTATTAATATTCGGTGTATTTATTTTGATACGATTTCACATTATTCTATTTGTTTTTTGTATATATTTTTTTTATACATATTTACATTATTTAATGTGTATCTTGCATATATATTTCATACAAATTTATTATCTATTATTTATTTTCATACAAATACACATTCTTTTCATGATATTTTGTTTATTTATTTTGATACGAATTTACCAAGATATGTATTTTGTACATATATTTTTATACGTATTTACATAATTTCATGTGTATTTTGTATATATATTTCTATAGAAATCTACGTTATTTTATGTGTATTCGTATATATATTTTGAAACAAATTTACTTTGTTTGATATGTATTTTTAAATATCTCTTTCAATACATATTTACCTTACTGTATATGCATTTTGTATATTTATTTCAATAAAAATTTAAATATTTTATGTGTATTTTGTTATATATATTTTTATAAAAAATGCGCTATTTTATGGGAATTTTGCATCTTTCTTTTCATACAAATTTACATTATTTTATTGATATTCTGTGAATTTATATTGATAGGATTTTACATTATTCTATTTCTTTTTTGTATATATTTTTTTATACACATTTACATTATTTAATGTGTATCTTACATATATATTTTATACAAATTTACGTTATTTTAAGTGTATTTGTTTATATATTTTCATTCAAATTTACATTATTTTATGTGTATTTTGTATATGTATTTCAATACAAATTTACCTAATTTTATGTGTATTTTGTATATTTCTTTTCATACAAATTTTAAATATTTTTGTGTATTTTTGTATATAGTTTTATACAAATTTCGGTTATTTTATGTACGCATTTACATTATTTAATGTGTGTTTTGTTTATGTATTTTTATGCAAATTTACTTTATTTTATGTGCATTTTTGTACATATATTTTTTTAGAAATTTGCGTTATTTAATGTGTATTTGTATATGTTTTCTCATACAAATTTACATTATTTTATTGCTATTTTGTTTATTTATTTTGATACGAATGAAAATAGATATACAAAATATACATAAAATAAACTAAATTTGTATTGAAATATATATACAAAATACATAAAATAATGTAAATTTGTATCAAAATATTTTAACAGATGCGCATAAAATAACGTAAATTTGTTTTAAAATATACAAAATACACATTAAATAATGTAAATATGTATAAAAAAATATATACAAAAACAAATAGAATAATGTAAAATCGTATCAAAATAAATACACAGAATATTAATAAAACAATGTAAATTTGTATGAAAATAAAGATGCAAAATACCTATTAAATAACGCATTTTTTATAAAAATATATATACCAAAATACACATGAAAAAATAAATTTGTATTAAAATAAATATACAAAATACACATACAATAAGGTAAATCTGTATTGAAATAGATATGCAAAATACATATAAAACAATGTAGATTTGTTTCAAAATATATATACGAATACACATAAAATAACGTAGATTTGTATAAAAATATATATACAAAATACACATATAATTAAGTAAATACGTAAAAGAAAATGTATACAAAATACACATAAAATAATGTAAATTCGTATGAAAATAAATAAACAAAATACCAATAAAAGAATGTGTATTTGTATAAATATAAATAAAAAAAAAAAAAAATAACGTAAATTTGTATAAAACTATATACAAAAATACACAAAAGTAATTAAATTCGTATGAAAATAGATATACAAAATACAGATAAAATAAGCTAAATTTGAATTGAAATGTATATACAATATACATAAAATAATGTAAATTTGTATCAAAATATTTATAAAAATACGTATAATAACGTAAATTTGTTTAAAAATATATAAACAAAATACACAATAAATAATGTAAATACGTATAAAAACACATATAATCATGTAATTCGTATCAAACTAAATAAACAAAATATCAATAAAATAATGTAAATTTGTATGAGAAAACATATACAAATACATATAAAATAACGCTAATTTCTATAAAAATATATGTCCAAAAATGAAAGTAAAATAAAGTAACTTTAGATAAAAATATATATACAAAACACACATTAAATAATATAAATGCGTACGTAAAATAACCTAAATTTGTATAAAACTATATACAAAAATACACAAAAATAATTGAAATTTGTCTGAAAAGAAATATACAAAATACACATAAAATTAGGTTAATTTGTATTGAAATACATATACAAAATACACATAAAATAATGTAAATTTGAAAGAAAATATATAAACAAATACACATATAATAACGTAAATTTGTATGAAATATGTATATAAAATACACATTAAATAATGTAAATATGTATAAAAAAATATATAAAAAACACAAATAGAATAATGTAAAATCGTATCAAAATATATACACAGAATAATAATAAAATAATGTAAATTTGTATGAAAATTAAGATGCAATATACCTATAAAATAACGCATTTTTTATAAAATTATTGATACCAAAATACACATAAAATATTTGAACTGAAATATACAAAATGCACATACAATAAGATAAATTTGTATTGAAATAGATATGCAAAATACATATAAAATAATGTAAATTTGTTTCAAAATATATATACGAATTCACATAAAATAACGTAGATTTCTATAAAAATACATATACAAAATACACATAAAATTAAGTAAATACGTATAAAAAAATGTATACAAAATACACATAAAATAACGTAAATTTATATAAAACTATATACAAAAATACACAGAAGTATTTTAATTTGTATGAAAATAGATATACAAAATAAGGTAAATTCGTTTCAAATTCAATAAACAAAATTCAGATAAAAGAACGTATATTTGTAGAAAAAATAAATATACAAAATACACATAAAATAACGAAAATTTGTATGAAAATATATAAAAAAATAAACAAAATAATTTCAATTTGTATGAATAAATATACAAAATACACATGTATTTTGTATATCTATTTTCACACAAATTTAATTACTTTTGTGTATTTTGCATATAGTTTATATAAATTTACGTTATTTTATGTGTATTTTGTATATTTATATATATTCAATACACATTCTTTTATTAGTATTTTGTTTATTTATTTTGATACGAGTTTACATTATTTTGTGTATTTTGTATACCTTTTTTTATACGTATTTACTTCATTTTATGTGTATTTTGTATATTTATTTTCATAGAAATCTATGCTATTTTATGTGTATTCGTATATATATTTTGAAAAAAATTTACGTGGTTTTATATGTATTTTGCATATCTATTTCAATACAAATTTACCTTATTGTATGTGCATTTTGTATATTTATTTTAATACAAATTCAAATATTTTATGTATGTCTTGGTATATATATTTTTATAAAAAATGCGTTATTTTATGGGTATTTTGCATCTTAATTTTCATACAAATTTACATTATTTTATTAATATTCTGTGTATTTATTTTGATACGATTTTATATTATTCTATTTGAGTTTTGTATATATTTTTTTATACATATTTACATTATTTAATGTGTATTTTTTATATATATTTTATACAAATTTACGTTATTTTAAGTGTATTTGTTTATATATTTTCATTCAAATTTACATTATTTTATGTGTATTTTGTAAATGTATTTCAATACAAATTTACCTAATTTTATGTGTATTTTGTATATTTATTTTCATACAAATTAAAATTATTTTTGTGTATTTTTTTATATAGTTTTATACAAATTTAGGTGATTTTATGTGTATATTGTATATCTATTTTCATACAAATACACATTCTTTTATTGATATTTTGTTTATTTATTGTGACGCGAATTTACATTATTTAATGAGTATTTTATATATATATATTTTTATACGTGTTGACATCATTTGATGTGTATTTTGTATATATATTTCTATAGAAATCTACGTTGATTTATGAGTATTCGTATATAGATTTTGAAATAAATTTACAGTTTTATGTGTATTTTGCATATTTTTTCAATACAAATTTACCTTATTGTATATGCATTTTGTATATCAATTTTAATACAAATTTAATTATGCTATGTGTATTTTTGTATATGTATTTTTATAAAAAATATGCTTTATTTTATAGGTATTTTGCATTTTTATTTTCATACAAATTTACATTATTTTATTTATATTCTGTTTTTTTTTTTAAACAATTTTACATTATTCTATGTGTATTTTGTATATCTATTTTTATACGTATTTACTTAATTTTATGTGTATTTTGTATATATATTTTTATAGAAATCTACGTTATTTTATGAGTATTCGTATATATATTTTGAAACAAATTTACATTGTTTTATATGTATTTTTGCATATCTCTTTCAATACAAGTTTACCTTATTGTATGTGCATTTTGTATATTTATTTTAATACAAATTTAAATATTTTATGTGTATTTTGGTATATATATTTTTATAAGAAATGCGCTATTTGATGGGAATTTTGCATCTTTATTTTCATACAAATTTACATTATTTTCTTAATATTCGGTGTATTTATTTTGTTACGATTTCACATTATTCTATTTGTTTTTTGTATATATGTTTTTTATACATATTTACATTATTTAATGTGTATCTTGCATATATATTTCATACAAACAAATTTATTATCTATTATTTATTTTCATGCAAATACACATTCTTTTCATGATATTTTGTTTATTTATTTTGACACGAATTTACCTAGATATGTATTTTGTATATATATTTTTATACGTATTTACATAATTTCATGTGTATTTTGTATATATATTTCTATAGAAATCTACGTTATTTTATGTGTATTCGTATATATATTTTGAAACAAATTAACTTTGTTTTATATGTATTTTTGAATATCTCTTTCAATACATATTTACCTTACTGTATATGCATTTTGTATTTTATTTCAATACAAATTTAAATATTTTATGTGTATTTTGGTATGTATATTTTTATAAAAAATGCACTATTTTATGGGAATTTTGCATCTTTCTTTTCATACAAATTTACATTATTTTATTGATATTCTGTGTATTTATATTGATAGGATATTACATTATTCTATTTCTTTTTTGTATATATTTTTTTATACACATTTACATTATTTAATGTGTATCTTGCATATATATTTTATACAAATTTACGTTATTTTAAGTGTATTTGTTTATATATTTTCATTCAAATTTACATTATTTTATGTGTATTTTGTATATGTATTTCAATACAAATTTACCTAATTTTATGTGTATTTTGTATATTTCTTTTCATACAAATTTTAAATATTTTTGTGTATTTTTGTATATAGTTTTATACAAATTTAGGTTATTTTATGTACGCATTTACATTATTTAATGTGTGTTATGTATATATATTTTTATGCAAATTTACTTTATTTTATGTGCATTTTTGTACATATATTTTTTTAGAAATTTGCGTTAAATTATATGTATTTGTATATGTTTTCTCATACAAATTTACATTATTTTATTGCTATTTTGTTTATTTATTTTGATACGAATGAAAATAGATATACAAAAAAAACATAAAATAAACTAAATTTGCATTGAAATATATATACAAAATACATAAAATAATGTAAATTTGTATCAAAATATTTTAACAGATGCGCATAAAATAACGTAAATTTGTTTTGAAATATACAAAATACACATTAAATAATGTAAATATTTATAAAAATATATATACAAAACACAAATAGAATAATGTAAAATCGTATCAAAATAAATACACAGAATATTAATAAAACAATGTATATTTGTATGAAAATAAAGCTGCAAAATACCCATTAAATAACGCATTTTTTTATAAAAATATATATACCAAAATACACATGAAAAAATTAATTTGTATTAAAATAAATATACAAAATACACATACAATAAGGTAAATCTGTATTGAAATAGATATGCAAAATACATATAAAACAATGTAAATTTGTTTCAAAATATATATACGAATACACATAAAATAACGTAGATTTGTATAAAAATATATATACAAAATACATGTGCTTTTTGTATATTAATTTTAATACAAATTTGATTAATCTATGTGTATTTTTGTATATGTATTTTTATAAAAATATGCTTTATTTTATGGGTATTTTGCATCTTTATTTTCATACAAATTTACATTATTTTATTGATATTCTGTGTATTTATTTTGATATGATTTTACATTATTCTTTGTGTATTTTGTATAAATATTTTATATAAAATGTATTTGTTTTCATTTCATACAAATCTACATTATTTTATGTGTTTTTTGTACATGTATTTAAATACAAATTTAACTAGTTATATGTGTATTTTGTATATCTATTTTGTATGTATATTTTCATAGAAATTTACTATATTTTATGAGTATTCGTATATATATTTTGATACAAATTTACATTATTAATGTGTATTTTGCATATCTATTTCAATACAAATTTACTTTATTGTACGTGCATTTTGTATATTTATTTTAATACAAATTGAATTATTTTATATGTATTTTTGTATATATATTTTTATGCAAAAATTCTCTTTATTTATTTTGATACGATTTAACATTATTCTATGTGTTTTTTGTATATTTTTTTATATATATATTTACATTATTTAATGTTCATTTTGTATATATATTTTATCCAAATTTACATTATTTTATGTGTATTTGTTTATATTTTCATACATATTTACATTATTTTATGTGTTTTTTGTATATATATTTTTCTACGTATTTAAATTATTTTATGTGTATTTTGTATATACATTTTCATAAAAAATTACGTTATTTTATTGTGTGTATAAGTAAATTTTTGATACAAATTTTATACAAATTCATGTTATTTAATGTGTATTTGTATATATATTTTGATACAAATTTATATTATTTTATGTGTATTTTTTCATATATTTCATTACAAATTTACCTTATTTTATGTTTATTTTGTATATTTATTTCATTCAATTTTAAATTATTTTTTGTGTATATTTGTATTTGTATTAAGGTTATTTTATGTGTATTTTGTATTTATTTTTTCATCCAAAATTACATTATTTTATTGGTATTTCTTAATTTAACTCGATACGAATTTAGATTATTTCATAGGTATTTTGTATACATATTTTTATACTTATTTACATTATCTAATGTGTGTTTTGTATATATATTTTTATGCAAATTTTTCTAATGTTCATTTGTGTACATATATTTTAATTGAAATTTGCGTTATTTTATGTATATAGTTTTATATAAATTTACGTTATTTTATGTGCATTTTGTATATTTATATTTATACAAATACACATTATTTTATTGGTATATTGTTTATTTACATTTATACGAATTTACATTATTTTATGTGTATTTTGTATACATTTTTTTTATACGTATTTACTTAATTTTATGTGTATTTTGTATATGTATTTTTATAGAAATCTACGTTATTTTATGTGTATTCGTATATATATATTTTGAAACAAATTTACATTATTTTATATGTATTTTGCATATCTATTTCAATACAAATTTACCTTATTGTATGTGCATTTTGTATATTTATTTTAATACAAGTTCAAATATTTTATGTGTATTTTGGTATCAATAATTAAAAAAAAAAAGCGTTATTTTATAGGTATTTTGCATCTTAATTTTCATTTTATATGTACTTTGTATATATATTTTTATACGCTCTTACATTATTTAATATTTATTTTGAATATATATTTTTATACAAATTCATGGTATTTTATATGTATTTGTATATATATTTTCATATAAATTTACATTATTGTATGTGTATTTTGTACATATATTTTATTACAAATCTACCTTATTTTATGTTTATTTTGTATGTGTATTTTGTATATTTATATTTATCCAAATACACATTTTTTATTGGTATTTTGTTTATTTATTTTAATTCGAATTTACATTATTTTATGTGTATTTTGTATACATTTTTTTATACGTATTTACTTAATTTTATGTGTATTTTGTATATATATTTTTATAGAAATCTACGTTTTTTTATTTGTATTCGTATATATATTTTGAAACAAATTTACTTTGTTTTATATGTATTTTTGCATATCTCTTTCAATACAAATTTACCTTATTGTATGTGCATTTTGTATATTTATTTCAATACAAATTTTAAAAATTTATGTGTATTTTGGTATATATATTTTTATAAGAAATGCGCTATTTTATGGGAATTTTGCATCTTTATTTTCATACAAATTTACATTATTTTATTAATATTCGGTGTATTTATTTTGATACGATTTTACATTATTCTATTTGTTTTTTGTATATACTTTTTTATACATATTTACATTATTTAATGTGTATCTTGCATATGTATTTTATACAAATTTATTATCTATTATCTATTTTCATACAAATACACATTCTTTTCATGATATTTTGTTTATTTATTTTGACACGAATTTACATTATTTGATATGTATTTTGTATATATATTTTTATACGTATTTACATAATTTCATATGTATTTTGTATATATATTTTTATAGAAATCTACTTTATTTGTGTGTATTCGTATATATATTTTGAAACAAATTTACATTGTTTTATATGTATTTTTGAATATCTCTTTTAATACAAATTTACCTTACTGTATATGCATTTTGTATATTTATTTCAATACAAATTTAAATATTTTATGTGTATTTTGGTATATATATTTTTATAAAAAATGCGATAATTTTTGGGAATATTGCATCTTTATTTTCATACAAATTTACATTATTTTATTGATATTCTGTGTATTTATTTTGATACGATTTTACATTATTCTATTTGTTTTTTGTATATATTTTTTTATACACATTTACATTATTTAATGTGTATCTTGCATATATATTTTATATAAATTTACGTTATTTTAAGTGTATTTGTTTATATATTTTCATTAAAATTTACATTATTTGATGTGTATTTTGTATATGTATTTCAATACAAATTTACCTAATTTTATGTGTATTTTGTATATTTCTTTTCAAACAAGTTTAAACTATTTTTGTGTATTTTTGTATATAGTTTTATACAAATTTAGGTTACTTTATTTACGCATTTACATTATTTAGTGTGTGTTTTGTATATATATTTTTTTGCAAATTTACTTTATTTTTTGTGCATTTTTGTACATATATTTTTATAGAAATTTGCGTTATTTGTATATGTTTTCTCATACAAATTAACATTATTTTATTGCTATTTTGTTTATTTATTTTGATACGAATTACATGATTATATGTGTATTTTGTACATATTTTTTATACGTATTTACATTACTTAATGTGTATTTTGTTTATATATTTTTAAACAAATCTACGTTATTATATGTATTTGTATAAATATTTTGATACAGATTTACATTATTTTATGTATTTTGTATATACATTTCAATTCAAATTTAGCTTATTTTAGCTGTATTTTGTATATATATTTTCATACAAATTTAATAACTTCTGTGTATTTTTGTATATAGTTTTATACAAATTTACGATATTTTATGTGTATTTTGTATATTTATATTTATACAAATACACTTTCTTTTACTGGTATTTTGTTTATTTATTTTGATACGATTTTTATGTGTATTTTGTATTCATTTTTTTATACGTATTTACTTCATTTTATGTGTATTTTGTATATATTTTTATAGAAATCAACGTTATTTTATGTGTATTCGTATATATATTTTGAAACAAATTTACATTGTTTTATATGTATTTTTGAATATCTCTTTCAATACAAATTTACCTTACCATATATACCAAAATACACATAAAAAAATTAAATTTGTATTAAGATAAATATATAAAAAACACATACAATAAGGTAAATTTGTATTGAAATAGATATGCAAAATACATAAAAAACAATGTAAATTTGTTTCAAAATATATATACGAATACTCATAAAATAACGTAGATTTCTATAAAAATATATATACAAAATACACATAAAATGAAGTAAATACGTATAAAAAAATGTATACAAAATACACATAAAATAATGTAAATTCGCATCAAAATAAATATACAAAATACCAATAAAAGAATGTGTATTTGTATAAATATAAATATACAAAATACACATAAAATAACGTAAATTTATATAAAACTATATACAAAAATACACAGAAGCAATTTAATTTGTATGAAAATAGATATACAAAATAAGGAAAATTCGTTTCAAATTCAATAAACAAAATTCAGACAAAAGAACGTATATTTGTAGAAAAAAAAATTATACAAATTACACATAAAATAACGAAAATTTGTATGAAAATATATACAAAAAGAAACAAACCTAATGTCAATTTGTATGAATATAAATAAAATTAGGTTAATTTGTATTGAAATACATAAACAAAATACACATAAAATAATGTAAATTTGAAAGAAAATATATAAACAAATACACATATAATAACGTAAATTTGTATGAAATATGTACAAAATACACATTAAATAATGTAAATATGTATAAAAAAATATATACAAAACACAAATAAAATAATGTAAAATCGTATCAAAATATATACACAGAATATTAATAAAATAATGCAAATTTGTATGAAAATTAAGATGCAAAATACCTATAAAATAACGCATTTTTTATAAAATTATTGATACCAAAATACACATAAAATATTTCAATTTGTATTAAAATAAATATACAAAATGCACATACAATAAGGTAAATTTGTATTGAAATAGATATGCAAAATACATATAAAATAATGTAAATTTGTTTCAAAATATATATACGAATACACATAAAATAACGTAGATTTCTATAAAAATACATATACAAATTACATATAAAATTAAGTAAATACGTATAAAAATGTATACAAAATACACATAAAATAATGTAAATTCGTATAAATGTAAATAAACAATATACCAATAAAAGAATGTGTATTTGTATAAATATAAATATACAAAATGCACATAAAAAAACGTAAATTTATATAAAACTATATACATAAAATAACGCAAAAATCTAATATAAAAATGAACATAAAATAAAATTGCATAAAAATATATATACAAAACACACATTAGATAATGTAAATGAGTATAAAAATATGTATAGAAAATACCTATGAAATAATATTAATTCGTATCGAATTAAATTAAGAAAATACCAATAAAATAATGTTATTTTGGATGAAAATATATATACAAAATACACATAAAATAACCTAAATACAAATACAAATATACACATAAAATATTGTATTTTGTATATACATTTCAATTCAAATTTAGCTTATTTTATATGTATTTTGTATATCTATTTTCATACGAATTTAATTACTTCTGTGTATTTTTGTATAGTTTTATACAAATTTACGTTATTTTATGTGTATTTTGTATATTTATATTTATACAAATACACATTCTTTTATTGGTATTTTGTTTATTTATTTTGATACGAATTTACATTATTTTATGTGTATTTTGTATACATTTTCTTATACGTATTTACTTCATTTTATGTGTATTTTGTATATATATTTTTATAGAAATCTACGTTATTTTATGTGTATTCGTATATGTATTTTGAAACAAATTTACATTGTTTTATATGTATTTTTGCATATCTCTTTCAATACAAGTTTACCTTATTGTATGTGCATTTTGTATATTTATTTCAATACAAATTTAAATATTTGATGTGTATTTTGGTATATATATTTTTATAAGAAATGCTCTGTTTTATGGGAATTTTGCATCTTTATTTTCATACAAATTTACATTATTTTCTTAATATTCGGTGTATTTATTTTGTTACGATTTCACATTATTCTATTTGTTTTTTGTATATATTTTTTTTATACATATTTACATTATTTAATGTGTATCTTGCATATATATTTCATACAAACAAATTTATTATCTATTATTTATTTTCATGCAAATACACATTCTTTTCATGATATTTTGTTTATTTATTTTGACACGAATTTACCTAGATATGTATTTTGTATATATATTTTTATACGTATTTACATAATTTCATGTGTATTTTGTATATATATTTCTATAGAAATCTACGTTATTTTATGTGTATTCGTATATATATTTTGAAATAAATTAACTTTGTTTTATATGTATTTTTGAATATCTCTTTCAATACATATTTACCTTACTGTATATGCATTTTGTATATTTATTTCAATACAAATTTATATATTTTATGTGTATTTTGGTATATATATTTTTATAAAAAATGCGCTATTTAATGGGAATTTTGCATCTTTCTTTTCATACAAATTTACACTATTTTATTGATATTCTGTGTATTTATATTGATAGGATTTTACATTATTCTATTTCTTTTTTGTATATATTTTTTTATACACATTTACATTATTTAATGTGTATCTTGCATATATATTTTATACAAATTTACGTTTTTTTAAGTGTATTTGTTTATATATTTTCATTCAAATTTACATTATTTTATGTGTATTTTGTATATGTATTTCAATACAAATTTGCCTAATTTAATGTGTATTTTGTATATTTCTTTTCATACAAATTTTAAATATTTTTGTGTATTTTTGTATATAGTTTTATACAAATTTAGGTTATTTTTTGAAAGAGATATTCAAAAATACATATAAAACAATGTAAATTTGTTTCAAAATATATATACGAATACACATAAAATAAAGTAGATTTCTATAGAAATATATATACAAAATACATATAAAATTATGTAAATACGTATAAAAATATATATACAAAATACATATCAAATAATGTAAATTCGTGCCAAAATAAATAAACAAAATATCATGAAAAGAATGTGTATTTGTATGAAAATAGATAATAGATAATAAATTTGTATAAAATATATATGCAAGATACACATTAAATAATGTAAATATGTATAAAAAAGTATATACAAAAAACAAATAGAATAATGTAATATCGTATCAAAATAAATACACCGAATATTAATAAAATAATGTAAATTTGTATGAAAATAAAGATGCAAAATTCCCATAAAATAGCGCATTTCTTATAAAAATATATATACCAAAATACACATAAAATATTTAAATTTGCATTGAAATAAATATACAAAATGCTCATACAATAAGGTAAATTTGTATTGAAAGAGATATGCAAAAATACATATAAAACAATGTAAATTTGTTTCAAAATATATATACGAATACAAATAAAAAAAAGTAGATTTCTATAAAAATATATATATAAAATACACATAAAATTAAGTAAATACGTATAAAAAAATGTATACAAAATACACATAAAATAATGTAAATTCGAATTAAAATAAATAAACAAAATACCAATAAAAGAATGTGTATTTGGATAAATATAAATATACAAAATACACATACAAAATAAACATAAAATAAGGTAGATTTGCAATGAAATATATGTACAAAATACACATAAAATTATGTAAATTTATATGAAAATATATATACAAATACATAAAATACCATGAATTTTTTATAAAAATATATATTTAAATCAATATTAAATAATGTAAAAGCGTATAAAAATATATATACAAAGTACATATAAAATAATGTAAATTCGTATCAATATAAATCAACAAAACATCAATAAAATAATATATATTTGAATGAAAATAAATTTACAAAATACACATAACAAAACTAAAATTTGCATTAAAATATATACAAAAATACATAGAAATAATTTGAGTTTGTATGAAAATAGATATACAAAATACACATAAAACTAGGTAAATTTCTTTTGAAATGTATATACAAAATAGCCATAAAATATTGTAAATTTGTGTCAAAATATATAAACAAATACACATAAAATAACGTAAATTTGTATGAAAAATATATACAAAATACACATAGAATAATGTCAATTCGTATCAAAATGAATGAGCAGAATATCAATAAAATAATGTAAATTTGTATGAAAATAAAGATGCAAAATACCCAAAAAATAAAGCATATGTTTATAAAAATACAGATACAAAAATACACATCGAATAATTAAATTTGAATTAAAATTAATATACAAAATGCGTATATAATAATGTAAATTTGTATTGAAAAAATATGCAACATACACGTTTACTCAAACAAATTTATATTATTTTATTGGTATTTTGTTTATTTATTTTGATACGAATTACATGTTTATATGTGTATTTTGTACATATTTTTTAATACGTATTTACATTATTTAATGTGTATTTTGTTTATATATTTTCATACAAATTTACATTATTATATGTGTATTTGTATAAATATTTTGATACAAATTTACTTTATTTCATGTATTTTGTATATATATTTCAATTCAAATTTAGCTTATTTTGTGTGTATTTTGTATATATTTTCATACAAATTTAATTACTTCTGTGTATTTTTGTATATAGTTTTATATAATTTTACGTTATTTTATGTGTATTTTGTATATTTATATTTATACAAATTCACATTCTTTTATTTTTATTTTGTTTATTTATTTTGATACGAATTTACATTATTTTATGTGTATTTTGTATACATTTTTTTTATACGTATTTACTTCATTTTATGTGTATTTTGTATATATATATTTTTTTAGAAATCTACGTTATTTTATGTGTATTCGTATATATATTTTGAAACAAATTTACATTGTTTTATATGTATTTTGCATATCTATTTCAATACAAATTTACCTTATTGTATGTGTTTTTTGTATATTTATTTTAATACAAATTTAATTTTTTGATGTGTATTTTGGTATATATATTTTTATAAATAAAAAAATGCGTTATTTTATGGGTATTTTGCCTCTTTATTTTCATACAAATTTACATTATTTTATTAATATTCTGTGTATTTATTTTGATACGATTTTACATTACTCTATTTGTGTTTTTTACATATTTTTTTTATACAAATTTACGTTATTTTAAGTGTATTTGTTTATGTATTTTCATTCAAATTTACATTATTTTATGTGTAATTGGTGTATGTATTTCAATACAATTTACCTAATTTTATGTGTATTTTGTATATTTATTTTCATACAAATTTAAAATATTTTTGTTTATTTTGTATATAGTTTGATACAAATTCAGGTTATTTTATGTGTATTTTGTATATCTATTTTCATACAAATACACATTCTTTTATTGATATTTTGTTTATTTATTTTGACGCGAATTTACATTATTTAATGTGTATTTTGTATATATATTTTTATACGTATTTACATCATTTCATATGTATTTTGTATAGTTTTAAACAAATTTATATTATTTAATGTGTATTTTGTATATATATATTTATACAAATACACATTCTTTTATTGGTATTTTGTTTATTTATTTTGATACTAATTTACATTATTTTATGTGTATTTTGTATACATTTTTTATACGTATTTACTTAATTTTATGTGTATTTTCTACATATATTTTCATAGAAATCTACCTTATTTCATGTGTATTCGTATATATATTTTGAAACAAATTTACATTGTTTATATGTATTTTGCATATCTATTTTTGTGTATTCTGTATTTATTTTTGTTATACATAGAATAATGTAAAATCGTATCAAAATAAGTACACAGAATATCAATAAAATAATTTAAATTTGTATGAAAATAAAGATGCAAAATACCCATAAGATAAAGCATATTTTTTTTAAATACATATACAAAAATACACATAGAATAATTAAATTTGTATTAAAATTAATATACAAAATGCACACATAAAATAAGGTAAATTTGTATTGAAAAAAAAAACGCAAAATACAAATAAAACAGTGTAAATTTGTTTCAAAATATATACGAATACACATAAAATAACGTAGATTTCTATAGAAATATATATACAAAATACACATGAAATTATGTAAATACGTATAAAAATATATATATAAAATACATATTAAGTAATGTAAATTCGTGTCAAAATAAATAAACAAAATATCATGAAAAGAATGTGTATTTGTATGAAAATAAATAATAGATAATAAATTTGTATGAAATATATATGCAAGATACACATTAAATAATGTAAATATGTATAAAAAAAAATATATACAAAAAACAAATAGAATAATATAAAATCGTATCAAAATAAATACACCGAATATTAATAATATAATGTAAATTTATATGAAAATAAAGATGCAAAATTCCCATCAAATAGCGCATTTCTTATAAAAATATATATACCAAAATACACATAAAATATTTAAATTTGTATTGAAATAAATATACAAAATGCACATACAATAAGGTAAACTTCTATTGAAAGAGATATGCAAAAATACATATAAAACAATGTAAATTTGTTTCAAAATATATATACGAATACACATAAAATAACGTAGATTTCTATAAAAATATATCTACAAAATACACATAAAATTAGGTAAATACGTATAAAAAAATGTAAACAAAATACACATAAAATAATATAAATTCGATACAAAATAAATAAACAAAATATCAATAAAAGAATGTGTATTTGTATAAATATAAATGTACAAAATACACATACAAAATAAACATAAAATAAAGTAAATTTGTAATGAAATATATGTACAAAATACACATAAAATAATGTAAATTTATATGAAAATATATATACAAATACACATAAAATACCATGAATCTGTATAAAATTATATATTCAAATAAATATTAAATAATGTAAATGCGTATAAAAATATATATAAAAAGTACATATAAAATAATGTGAATTCGTATCAATATAAATCAACAAAATACCAATAAAATAATATATATTTGAATGAAAATAGATTTACAAAATACACATAACAACTAAAATTTGTATTGAAATATATACAAAAATACATAGAATAATGTAAAATCGTATCAAAATAAATACACCGAATATTAATAAAATAATGTAAATTTGTATGAAAATAACAATGCAAAATTCCCATAAAATAGCGCATTTCTTATAAAAATATATATACCAAAATACATATAAAATATTAAAATTTGTATTGAAATAAATATACAAAATGCACATACAATAAGGTAAATTTGTATTGAAAAAGATATGCAAAAATACATATAAAACAATGTAAATTTGTTTCAAAATATATATACGAATACAAATTAAAAAGGTAGATTTCTATAAAATATATATACAAAATACACATAAAATTAAGTAAATACGTATAAAAAAAGTATACAAAATACACATAAAATAATGTAAATTCGAATTAAAATAAATAAACAAAATACCAATAAAAGAATGTGTATTTGGATAAATATAAATATACTAAATACACATACAAAATAAACATAAAATAAGGTAGATTTGTAATAAAATATATGTACAAAATACACATAAAATAATGTAAATTTATATGAAAATATATATACAAATACACATAAAATACCATGAATTTGTATAAAAATATATATTCAAAATAAATATTAAATAATGTAAAAGCGTATAAAAATATATATACAAAGTACATATAAAATGAAAATTAAGATGCAAAATACCTATAAAATAACGCATTTCTTATAAAATTATTGATACCAAAATACACATAAAATATTTGAACTTGTATTAAAATAAATATACAAAATGCACATACAATAAGGTAAATTTGTATTGAAATAGATATGCAAAATACATATAAAATAATGTAAATTTGTTTCAAAATATACATACGAATACACATAAAATAACGTAGATTTCTATAAAAATACATATACAAAATACACATAAAATTAAGTAAATACGTATAAAAAAATGTATACAAAATACACATAAAATACTGTAAATTCGTATAAATGTAAATAAACAATATACCCATAAAAGAATGTGTATTTGTATAAATATAAATATACAAAATGCACATAAAATAACGTAGATTTATATAAAACTATATACATAAAATAACGCAAATTTCTATAAAAATATATGTACAAAAATGAACATTAAATAAATTTGCATAAAAAGATATATACAAAACACACATTAGATAATGTAAATGAGTATAAAATATGTATACAAAATACCTATGAAATAATCTAAATTCGTATCGAATTAAATTAAGAAATACCAATAAAATAATGTAATTTTGGATGAAAATATATATACAAAATACACATAAAATAACCTAAATACAAATACAAATATACACATAAAATAATTTAAAATTGAATGAAATAAATATACAAAATAAACATAAAATAAGGTAAATTTGTAATGAAATATATGAAAAAATACACATAAAATAATATAAATTTGTATGAAAATATATACAAATACACATTAAATAACATGAATTTGTATAAAATTTGTATCAAAATATATACTTATACACACAATAAAATAACGTAATATTTTTATGAAAATGTATATACAAAATACACATAAAATAATTTAAATACGTAGAAAAATAAATATACAAAAAACACATAAAATAATGTAAATATGTATGAAAATATATAAACAAATACACATAAAATAATGTAAATCTGGATAAAATATATATACAAAATGAACATTAAATAATGTAAATATGTATAAAAAAAAATATATACAAAAAACACATAAAATAATGTTAAATCGTATCAAAATAAATAAAGAGAATATCAATAAAATAATGTAAATTTGTATGAAAATAAAGATGGAAAATATCCATATAATAACGCATATTTGCATAAAAATACATATACAAAAATACATATAAAATAATTAAATTTGTATTAAAATAAATATACAAAATGCACGTACAATAAAGTAAATTTGTATTGAAATAGATATGCAAAATACACATTAATAATGTAAATTTGTATCAAAATATATATACGAATACTCATAAAATAGAGTAAATTTCTATGAAAATATACATAAAAAATAGATATAGAAAATACACATATAACTCGTTAAATTTGTATTTAAATACATGTACAAAAAACACATAAAATAATGTAGATTTGTATGAAATGAAAACAAATACATTTTATATAAAATATATATACAAAATACACATAGAATAATGTAAAATCATATCAAAATAAATACACAGAATATCAATAAAATAATGTAAATTTTATGAAAATAAAGATGCAAAATACCCATAAAATAAAGCATATTTTTATAAAAATACATATACAAAAATACACATAGATTAATCAAATTTGTATTAAAATTAATATACAAAATGCACATACAATAAGGTAAATTTGTATTGAAAAAATATGCAAAATACACATAAAACAATGTAAATTTGTTTCAAAATATATATACGAATACACATAAAATAACGCAGATTTCTTTAGAAATATATATACAAAATACACTTGAAATAATGTAAATACGTATAAAAATATATATACAAAATACACATTAAATAATGCTAATTCGTGTCAAAATAAATAAACAAAATATCATGAAAAGAATGTGTATTTGTATGAAAATAGATATACAAAATACACATAAAATAACCTAAATTTGTATAAAACTATAAACAAAAATACACAAAAATAATTTAAACTTGTATGAAAATAAATATACAAAAAACATATAAAATTAGGTAAATTTGTATTGAAATACATATACAAAATACACATAAAATAATGTAAATTTGAATAAAAATATATAAACATATAGACTTAAAATAACGTAAATTTGTATCAAATATATATACAAAAAACACATTAAATAATGTAAATATGTATAAAAAAATATATACAAAACACAAATAAAATAATGTAAAATCGTATCAAAATAAATACAGAAAATATTAATCAAATAATGTAAATTTGTATGAAAATTAAGATGCAAAATACCCATAAAATAACGCATTTTTTATAAAAATATATATACGAAGAAATATAAAATATTTGATTTTGGATTAAAATAAATAGATATACAAAATACACATAAAATAAGCTAAATTTGAATTGAAATATAAATACAAAATACATAAAATAATGTAAATTTGTATCAAAATACTTATACAAATACACATATAATAACGTAAATTTGTATAAAAATATATAAACATAATACACATTAAATAATGTAAATACGTATAAAAAAAATGTACAAAATACACAAATAATCATGTAATTCGTATCAAAATAAATAGACAAAATACCAATAAAATAATGTAAATTTCTACGAGAAAACATATACAAAATACACATAAATAACGCAAATATCAATAAAAATATATACAATATAATATATTTTTATACATATTTAAAATATTTAATGTATATTTTGTATATATATTTTATCCAAATTTACGTTATTTTATATGTATTTGGTTATATATTTTCATACAAATTTACATTATTTTATGTGAGTTTTGTATATGTATTTCAATACAAATTTGCCTAACTTTATGTGTATTTTGCATATCTATTTTCAAACAAAATTAAATTATTTTTGTGTATTTTTGTATATATTTTAATACAAATTTTACTTATTTTATTTGTTTTTTGTATATGTATTTTCCTACAAATATACATTCTTTTATTGGAATTTTGTGTATTTAATTTTTTACGAATTTACATTATTTTATGTGTATTTTGTATATATATTTTTCTACGTATTTAAATTATTTTATGTGTATTTTATATATACATTTTCAAAAAAAATTACGTTATTTTATTGTGTGTATTCGTATATATTTTGAAACAAATTTTATACAAATTCATGTTATTTTAAGTGTATTTGTATATATATTTTCATACAAATTGGTATTATTTTATGTGTATTCTTACATATATTTTATTACAAATTTACCTTATTTTATGTTTATTTTGTATATTTATTTCATTCAATTTTAAATTATTTAATGTGTATATTTGTATTTGTATTTAGGTTATTTTATGTGTGTTTTCTATATATATTTTCATCCAAAATTACATTATTTTATTGTTATTTTCTTTATTTAACTCGATACGAATTTAGATTATTTCATAGGTATTTTGTATACATATTTTTATACTCATTTACATTATCTAATGTGTGTTTTGTATATATTTTTTAATGCAAACTAATTTTATGTGCATTTTTGTACATATATTTTTATTGAAATTTATAACGTTATTTTATGTGTATTTTGTACATGTTTTCTCATACAAATTTACATTATTTAATTAGTTTTTTGTTTATTTATTTTGATACGAATGACTTGATTATTTGTGTATTTTGTAAATATTTTTTTATACGTATTTACATTACTTAATGTGTATTTTGTTTATATTTTTTTACAAATTTACGTTATTATATGTGTATTTGTAAAAATATTTTGAAACGAACTTACTTTATTTTATGTATTTTGTATATATATTTCAATTCAAATTTAGCTTATTTTGTGTATTTTGTATATCTATTTTCATACAAATTTAATTACTTCTGTGTATTTTTGTATATAGTTTTATACAAATTTACGTTATTTTATGTGCATTTTGTATATTTATATTTATACAAATACACACTCTCTTATTGGTATTTTGTTTATTTATATTTATACGAATTTACATTATTTTATGTGTATTTTGTATACATTTTTGATTCGTATTTACTTAATTTTATTTGTATTTTGTATATATATATTTATAGAAATCTACGTTATTTTATGTGCATTCGTATATATATTTTGAAACAAATTTACATTGTTTTATATGTATTTTGCATATCTATTACAATACAAATTTACCTTATTGTATTTGCATTTTGTATATTTATTTTAATACAAATTCAAATATTTTATGTGTATTTTGGTATATATAATTTTATAAAAAATGAGTTATTTTATAGGCATTTTGCATCTTAGTTTTCATACAAATGTACATTATTTTATTAATATTCTGTGTATATATTTTGATACGATTTTATATTGTAAATTTGTTTCAAAATATATATACGAATACAAATAAAAAAACGTAGATTTCTATAAAAAATATATATACAAAATACACATAAAATTAAGTAAATACGTATAAAAAAAATGTATACAAAATACACATAAAATAATGTAAATTCGATTTAAAATAAATAAACAAAATACGAATAAAAGAATGTGTATTTGGATAAATATAAATATACAAAATACATATACAAAATAAACATAAAATAAGGTAGATTTATAATAAAATATATGTACAAAATACACATAAAATAATGTAAATTTATATGAAAATATATATACAAATACACATAAAATACCATGAATTTGTATAAAAATATATATTCAAAATAAATATTAAATAATGTAAAAGCGTATAAAAATATATATACAAAGTACATATAAAATAATGTAAATTCGTATCAATATAAATCAACAAAACACCAATAAAATAATATATATTTGAATGAAAATAAATTTACAAAATACACATAACATAACTAAAATTTGTATTAAAATATATATAAAAATACATAGAAATAATCTGAGTTTGTATGAAAATAGATATACAAAATACACATAAAACTAGGTAAATTTCTTTTGAAATGTATATACAAAATAGCCATAAAATATTGTAAATTTGTGTCAAAATATATAAACAAATACACATAAAATAACGTAAATTTGTATGAAAAATATATACAAAATACACATAGAATAATGTCAATTCGTATCAAAATGAATGAGCAGAATATCAATAAAATAATGTAAATTTGTATGAAAATAAAGATGCAAAATACCCAAAAAATAAAGCATATGTTTATAAAAATACAGATACAAAAATACACTTCGAATAATTAAATTTGTATTAAAATTAATATACAAAATGCGTATATAATAAGATAAATTTGTATTGAAAAAATATGCAACATACACGTTTACTCATACAAATTTATATTATTTTATTGGTATTTTGTTAATTTATTTTGATACGAATTACATGATTATATGTGTATTTTGTACACATTTTTTATACGTATTTACATTATTTAATGTGTATTTTGTTTATATATTTTCATACAAATTTACGTTATTATATGTGTATTTGTATAAATATTTTGATACAAATTTACTTTATTTTATGTATTTTGTATATATATTTCAATTCGAATTTAGTTTATTTTGTGTGTATTTTGTATATATTTTCATACAAATTTAATTACTTCTGTGTATTTTTGTATATAGTTTTATATAAATTTACGTTATTTTATGTGTATTTTGTATATTTATATTTATACAAATACACATTCTTTTATTGGTATTTTGTTTATTTATTTTGATACGAATTTACATTATTTTATGTGTATTTTGTATACATTTTTTTATACGTATTTACTTCATTTTATGTGTATTTTGTATATATATATTTATAGAAATCTACGTTATTTTATGTGTATTCGTATACATATTTTGAAACAAATTTACATTGCCTTATATGTATTTTGCATATCTATTTCAATACAAATTTACCTTATTGTATGTGTTTTTTATATATTTATTTTAATACAAATTTAATTTTTTGATGTGTATTTTGATATATATATTTTTATAAATAAAAAAAATGCGTTATTTTATGGGTTTTTTGCTTCTTTATTTTCATACAAATTTACATTATTTTATTAATATTCTGTGTATTTATTTTGATACGATTTTACATTATTCTATTTGTGTTTTGTACATATTTTTTTATACAAATTTACGTTATTTTAAGTGTATTTGTTTATGTATTTTCATTCAAATTTACATTATTTTATGTGTATTTAGTGTATGTATTTCAATACAAATTTACCTAATTTTATGTGTATTTTGTATATTTATTTCCATACAAATTTAAAATATTTTTGTGTATTTTTGTATATAGTTTGATACAAATTTAGGTTATTTTATGTGTATTTTGTATATCTATTTTCATACAAATACACATTCTTTTATTGATATTTTGTTTATTTATTTTGACGCGAATTTACATTATTTAATGTGTATCTTGTATATATATTTTTATACGTATTTACATCATTTCATGTGTATTTTGTATAGTTTTAAACAAATTTATATTATTTAATGTGTATTTTGTATATATATATATATATATATATATATATATATATATATATATATATATATAGATATATATATATATATATATATATATATATATATATATATATATATATATATATATATATATATATATATATATATATTTATACAAATACACATTCTTTTATTGGTATTTTGTTTATTTATTTTGATACTAATTTACATTATTTTATGTGTATTTTGTATACATTTTTTATACGTATTTACTTAATTTTATGTGTATTTTGTATATATATTTTTATAGAAATCAACCTTATTTCATGTGTATTCGTATATATATTTTGAAACAAATTTACATTGTTTATATGTATTTTGCATATCTATTTTTGTGTATTCTGTATTTATTTTTGTTATACTTTTTTGTGTATTTTGCATATCTATTTTCAAACAAATTTAAATTATTTTTGTGTATTTTTGTATATATTTTTATACAAATTTTAGTTATTTTATTTGTTTTTTGTTTATATATTTTCCTACAAATATACATTCTTTTATTGGAATTTTGTGTATTTAATTTTTTACGAATTTAAATTATTTTATGTGTATTTTGTATATATATTTTTCTACCTATTTAAATTATTTTTGTGTATTTTTTATTTATTTTTATACAAATTTTAGTTATTTTATTTGTATTTTATATATATATTTTCCTACAAATATACAATCTTTTATTATAATTTTGTTTATTTATTTTGATACGAGTTTACATTATTTTATGTGTATTTTGTATATATATTTTTCTACGTATTTACATTATTTTATGTGTATTTTGTATATATATTTCAATAAAAATTTACATTATTTTATTGTGTGTATTCCTATTTATTTTGATAAAAATTTTATACAAATTCATGTTATTTTATATGTATTTGTATATATATTTTCATACAAATTTATTTTATTTTACGTGTATTTTTACATATTTTTCATTACAAATTTACCTTATTTTATGATTATTTTGTATATTTATTTCATTTAATTTTAAATTATTTTATGTGTATATTTGTATTTGTATTTACGTAATTTTATGTGTATTTTCTATATATATTTTTATCCAAAATTACATTATTTTATTGGTATTTTCTTTATTTAACTCGATACGAATTTAGATTTTTTAATAGGTATTTTGAATTAAAAATGTTTATACTCATTTACATTATGTAATGTGTGTTTTGTATATATTTTTTAATGCAAATTTATTTGATGTGCATTTTTGTACATATATTTTTATAGAAATTTATTTAATTTTATGTGTATTTTGTATATGTTTTCTCATAAAAATTTACATTATTTTATTGGTATTTTGTTTATTTATTTTGATACGAATTACATGATTATATGTATATTTTGTATATATTTTTTTATACGTAATTACATTATTTATATGTATTTTATTTATATATTTTTTTATAAAATTTACGTAATTATATGTGTATTAGTAAAAATATTTTTATACAAATTTACTTTATTTTATGTATTTTGTACATATATTTCAATTCAAATTAAGCTTATTTTGTGTGTATTTTGTATATCTATTTTCATACAAATTTAATTACTTTTGTGTATCTTTGTATATTGTTTTATATAAATTTACCTTATTTTATGTGCATTTTGTATATTTATATTTATAAAATACACATAAAATAAAGTAAATTTGCATAAAAATAAATATATAAAACACATTAAATAATGTAAATGTGTATAAAAATATGTATACAAAATACCTATGAAATAATCTAAATTCGTATCGAATTAAACTAACAAAATACCAATAAAATAATGTAATTTTTAATGAAAATATATATAGAAAATACACATAAAATAACCTAAATACAAATACATATATACACATAAAATAATTTAAAATTGAAGGAAATAAATATTCAAAATAAACATAAAATAAGGTAAATTTGTAATATATGTAAAATATATGTAAAAATGAACATAAAATAATGTAGATTTGTATGAAAATATATATACAAATACACATAAAATAACATGAATTTGTATAAAATTTGTATCAAATTATATACGAATACACACAATAAAATAAAGTAAATTTTTATGAAAATATATACAAAATACACATAAAATAATGTAAATACGTAGAAAAATATATATACAAAATACACATAAAATAAAGTAAATTCGTATCAGAATAAATAGATAAAATTCCAATAAAAGAATGTATATTTGTAGGAAAATATATATAGAAAATACAAATAAAATAACTAAAATTTGTATAAAAATATATACAAAAACACAAAAATTATTTAAATTTGTTTGAAAATAGATATGCAAAATACACATAAAATTAGGCAAATTTGTATTGAAATACATATACAAAATACACATGAAATAATGTAAGTTTGAAAGAAAATATATAAACAAATACACTTAAAATAACGTAAAATTGTAGGAAATATATATACAAAATACACATTAAATAATGTAAATATGTATAAAAAAATATATACAAAACACAAATAGAATAATGTAAAATCGTATCAAAATAAATACACAGAATATTAATAAAATAATATAAATTTGCATGAAAATAAAGATGCAAAATACCCATAAAATAACGCATTTTTTATAAAAATATATATACTAAAACACACATAAAATATTTGAATTTGTATTAAAATAAATATACGAAATGTGTATTTTGTATATATATTTCTATAGAAATCTGTGTTATTTTATGTGTATTCGTATATATATATATTTTGAAACAAATTTACATTGTTTCATGTGTATTTTGCATATTTTTTTAATAAAAATTTACCTGATTGTATGTGCATTTTGTATATTAAATTTACTACAAATTTAATTATTGAATGTGTATTTATGTATATGTATTTTTATAAAGATATGCTTTATTTTATTGGTATTTTGCATCTTTATTTTCATACAAATTTACATTATTTTATTGATATTTTGTGTATTTATTTTGATACGATTTTACATTATTTTCTATGTGTATTTTGTATATATATTTAATACAAATGTACTTTATTTTATGTGTATTTGTTTTCATATCATACAAATTTTCGTTATTTTATGTGTATTTTGTACATGTACAAATTTGTACAAATTTAACTAATTATATGTGTATTTTGTATATCAATTTTCATAAAAATTTAAATTATTATTTTTTTTTTTTTGTATACATTTTTATACAAATTTTCGTTATTTTATGTGTATTTTGTATATTTATTTTTATACTATTTACATCATTTTATATGTATTTTGTATGTATATTTTCATAGAAATTTACTCTATTTTATGTGTATTCGTATATATATTTTGATACAAATTTACATTATTGATGTGTATTTTCCATATGTATTTCAATACAAACTTACTTTATTGTATATGCATTTTGTATATTTATTTCAATACAAATTTAATTATTTCATGTGTATTTTTGTATATATATTTTTCTGCATATATGCGTTATTATATGGGTATTTTGCATCTTTATTTTCATACAAATTTAAATTATTTTATTGATATTCTGTTTATTTATTTTGATACGATTTAACATTATTCTATGTGTATTTTGTATATATATTTTTATACATATTTACATTATTTAATGTATATTTTGTATATATATTTTATCCAAATTTACGTTATTTTATGTGTATTTGTTTATATATTTTCATACAAATTTACATTATTTTATATGTATTTTGTATATGTATTTCAATACAAATTTGCCTAACTTTATGTGTATTTTGCATATATATTTTCAAACAAATTTAAATTATTTTTGTGTATTTTTGTATTTATTTTTATACAAATTTTAGTTATTTTATTTGTATTTTGTATATATATTTTCCTACAAATATACATTCTTTTATTATAATTTTGTTTATTTATTTTGATACGAGTTTACATTATTTTATGTGTATTTTGTATATATATTTTTCTACGCATTTACATTATTTTATGTGTATTTTGTATATATATTTTAGTAAAAATTTACATTATTTTATTGTGTGTATTCCTATTTATTTTGATACAAATTTTATACAAATTCATATTATTTTCTGTATTTGTATATATATTTTCATACAAATTTATATTATTTTACGTGTATTGTTACATATTTTTCATTACAAATTTACCTTATTTTATGATTATTTTGTATATTTATTTCATTCAATTTTAAATTATTTTATGTGTATATTTGTATTTGTATTTACGTAATTTTTTGTGTATTTTCTATATATATCTTCATCCAAAATTACATTATTTTATTGGTATTTTCTTTATTTAACTCGATACGAATTTTGATTTTTTCAAAGGTATTTTGTATACATATGTTTATACTCATTTACATTATGTAATGTGTGTTTTGTATATATTTTTTAATGCAAATTTATTTTATGTGCATTTTTGTACATATAATTTTATAGAAATTTATTTATTTTATGTGTATTTTGTATATGTTTTCTCATAAAAATTTACATTATTTTATTGGTATTTTGTTTATTTATTTTGATACGAATTACATGATTATATGTGTATTTTGTATATATTTTTTTTTACGTAATTACATTATTTAATGTGTATTTTGTTTATATATTTTTATATAAAATTTACGTAATTATATATGTATTTGTAAATATATTTTGATACAAATTTACTTTATTTTATGTATTTTGTACATATATTTCAATTCAAATTAAGCTTATTTTGTGTGTATTTTGTATATCTATTTTCACACAAATTTAATTACTTTTGTGTATCTTTGTATATTGTTTTATATAAATTTACCTTATTTTATGTGCATTTTGTATATTTATATTTATAGAAATACACATAAAATAAAGTAAATTTCCATAAAAATAAATATACAAAACACACATTGAATAATGTAAATGCGTATAAAAATATGTATACAAAATACCTATGAAATAATCTAAATTCGTATCGAATTAAACTAACAAAATACCAATAAAATAATGTAATTTTTGATAAAAATATATATAGAAAATACACATAAAATAACCTAAATACAAATACATATATACACATAAAATAATTTAAAATTGAAGGAAATAAATATTCAAAATAAACATAAAATAAGGTAAATTTTTTATGAAATATATGTAAAAATGAACATAAAATAATGTAGATTTGTATGAAAATATATATACAAATACACATAAAATAACATGAATTTGTATAAAATTTGTATCAAATTATATACGAATACACACAATAAAATAAAATAAATTTTTATGAAAATATATATACAAAATACATATAAAATAATGTAAATACGTAGAAAAATATATATACAAAATACACATAAAATAAATTAAATTCGTATCATAATAAATAGATAAAATTCCAATAAAAGAATGTATATTTGTAGGAAAATATATATAGAAAATACAAATAAAATAACTAAAATTTGTATAAAAATATATACAAAAACACACAAAAATTATTTAAATTTGTTTGAAATAGATATGCAAAAAACACATAAAATTAGGCAAATTTGTATTGAAATACAAAATACACATAAAATATTGTAAGTTTGAATGAAAATATATAAACAAATACACTTAAAATAACGTAAAATTGTATGAAATATATATACAAAATACACATTAAATAATGTAAATATGTATAAAAAAATATATACAAAACACAAATAGAATAATGTAAAATCGTATCAAAATAAATAGACAGAATATTAATAAAAGAATATAAATTTGCATGAAAATAAAGATGCAAAATACCCATAAAATAACGCATTTTTTATAAAAAATATATATACTAAAACACACATAAAATATTTGAATTTGTATTAAAATAAATATACAAAATGCACACACAATAAGGTAAATTTGTATTGAAATAGATATGCAAAATACATATAAAACAATGTAAATTTGTTTCAAAATATATATACGAAAACACATAAAATAACGCAGATTTCTATTAAGATATATATACAAAATACACATAAAATGAAGTAAATACGTATAAAAAAATGTGAACAAAATACACATAAAATAATGTAAACTCGTATCGAAATAAATAAACAAAAAACTAATAAAAGAATGTGTATTTGTATAAATATAAATATACAAAATACACATAAAATAACGTAAATTGATATAAAAGTATATACAAAAATACACAAAAGTAATTAAATTTGTATGAAAATAGATATACAAAATACAAATAAAATAACTCATATTTAAAAAAAAAATATATATATATATATATATATATATATATATATATATATATATATATATATATATATATATATATATATATATATATATATATATATATATATATATATATATATATATAAATTAAAAATATATAAAAAACATAGACATTAAATATTGTAAATTTGTATAAAACTGTATACAAAATACAAAAAATAATTTAAATTAGGTAAATTTGTATTGAAATACATATACAAAATACACATAAAATAGTGTAAATTTGAATGAAAATATATAAACAAATACACTTAAAAAAACGTAAATTTGTATGAAATATATATATAAAATACACACTAAATATTGTAAATATGTATAAAAAAATATATACAAAAGACAAATAGAATAATGTAAAATAGTATCAAAATAAATACACAGAATATTAATAAAATTATGTAAATTTGTATGAAAATAAAGATGCAAAATACCCATAAAACAACGCATTTTTTATGAAAATATATATACCAAAATACACATTAAATATTTAAATTTGTATTACAATAGATATACAAAATGAACATACAATAAGGTAAATTTGTATTGAAATAGATATGCAAAATACATATAAAACAATGTAAATTTCTTTCAAAATATATATACGAATACACATAAAATAACGCAGATTTCTATAAAAATATATATACAAAATACACATAAAATGAAGTAAATACGTATAAGAAAATGTATACAAAATACACATAAAATAATGTAAATTCGTATCAAAATAAATAAACTAAATGCCAATAAAAGAATGTGCACTTGTATAAATATAAATATACAAAATACACATAAAATAACGTAAAATTGTATAAAACTATATACAAAAATAAACAAAAAAAAATTGTTTGAAAATAGATATACAAAAGACACATAAAATAAGCTAAATTTGAATTGAAATAAATATAAAAAATACATAAAATAATGTAAATTTGTATCAGAATATATATTCAAATACACATATAATAACGTAAATTTGTATAAAAATATATAAACAAAATACACATTAAATAATGTAAATACGTATAAAAGATATGTACGTAATGTAAAAATTTATAAAATTAAAGATGCAATATACCCATAAAATAACTCATATTTAAAAAAATATATATACAAAAATACACATAAAATAATTAAATTTGTATTAAAATAAATATACAAAATACACATACAATAAGGTAGATTTTTATTGAAATAGATATGCAAAAAACACATAAGATAAAGTAAATTTGTATCAAAATATATACGAATTCACACAATAAAATAACGAAAATTTTTATGAAAATATATATAAAAAATACACAATAAATAATGTAAATACATAGAAAAATATATATACAAAATACACATAAAATAATGTAAATTCGTATCAAAATAAATAAACAAAATTTCCTCAAAAAGAATGTATATTTGTAGGAAAATATATATACAAAATACAAATAAAATAACAAAAATTTGTATAAAAATATATACAAATATACACAAATTTTTTTTTAATTTGTTTGAAAATAGATATGCAAAATACACATGAAATTAGGCAAATTTTTATTGAAATACAAATTTTTTTCAAAATATATATACGAATACACATAAAATAACGTAGATTTCTATGAAAATAAATATACAAAATACACATAAAATGAAGTAAATACGTATAAAAAAAGGTATACAAAATACACATAAAATAATGTAAACTCGTATCAAAATAAATAAACAAAATACTAATAAAAGAATGTGTATTGTATAAATATAAATATACAAAATACAAATAAAATAACGTAAATTTATATAAAACTATATGCAAAAATACACAAAAGTAATTAAATTTGAGTGAAAATAGATATACAAAATACATGTGTATTTTGTATATTTATTTTCATACAAATTGAAATAATTTTTGTTTATTTTTTTATATATTTTCATACAAATTTTCGTTACTTTATGTGTATTTTGTATATTTATTTTTTCTACAAATATACGTTCTTTTATCTGAATTTTGTTTATTGAATTTGAAACGAATTTACCTTATTTTGTATATCTATTTTCATACAAATTAAAATACTTCTGTGTATTTTTGTATATAGTTTTATATAAATTTACGTTATTTTATGTGTATTTTGTATATTTATATTTATACAAATACACATTCTTTTATAGGTATTTTGTATATTTATTTTGATGCGAATTTACATTATTTTATGTGTATTTTGTATACATTTTTTTATACGTATTTACTTCATTTTATGTGTATTTTGTATATATATTTTTTTAGAAATCTACGTTATTTTATGTGTATTCGTATATATATTTTGAAAGAAATTTACATTGTTTTATATGTATTTTGCATATCTATTTCAATACAAATTTACCTTATTGTATGTGTTTTTTAAATATTTATTTTAATACAATTTTTTTTTTATGTGTATTTTGGTATATATATTTTTATAAATGAAAAAAATGCGTTATTTTATGGGTATTTTGCCTCTTTATTTTTATACAAATTTACATTATTTTATCAATATTCTGTGTATTTATTTTGATACGATTTTACATTATTCTATTTGTGTTTTGTATATATTTTTTTATACAAATTTACGTTATTTTAAGTGTATATGTTTATGTCTTTTCATTCAAATTTACATTATTTTATGTGTATTTTGTATATGTATTTCAATACAAATTTAGCTAATTTTATGTGTATTTTGTATATTTATTTTCATACAAATTTAAAATATTTTTGTGTATTTTTGTATATAGTTTGATACAAATTTAGGTTATTTTATGTGTATTTTGTATATCTATTTTCATACAAATACACATTCTTTTATTGATATTTTGTTTATTTATTTTGATGCGAATTTACAGTATTTAATGTGTATTTTCTATATATATTTTTATACAACTATATACAAAAATACACAAAAATATTTTAAATTTGTATGAAAATAAATATACAAAATTCACATAAAATTAGGTAAATTTGTATTCAAATACATACACAAAATACACATAAAATAATGTAAATTTGAATGAAAATACATAAACAAATACACTTAAAATAACGTAAATTTGTATAAAAAAATATGTACAAAACAGAAATAGAATATTGTAAAATCGTATCAAAATAAATACACAGAATATTAATAAAATAATGTAAATTTTTATGAAAATAAAGAAGCAAAATACATTTTTTTTATTTATAAAAATATATATACCATAATACACATCAAAAAATTAAATTTGTATTAAAATAAATATACAAAAAACACATACAATAAGGTAAATTTGTATTGAAATAGATATGCAAAATACATTTAAAACAATGTAAATTTGTTTCAAAATATATATAAGAATACACATAAAATGAGGTATAAAAACGTATAAAAAAAATGTATACAAAATACACATAAAATAATGTAAATTCGTATCAAAATAAATAAACAAAATACCAATAAAAGAATGTGTATTTGTATAAATATAAATATACAAAATACACATAAAATAACGTAAATTTATATAAAACTATATATAAAAATACACAGAAGTAATTAAATTTGTATGAAAATATATACAAAATACACACAAAATAAGCTAAATTTGAATTGAAATATATATATACAAAATACATGAAATAAAGTAAATTTGTATCAAAATATTTATATAAATACACATATAATAACGTAAATTTGTGTGAAAATATATAAACAAAATACACATTAAATAATGTAAATACGTATAAAAAAATATGTACAAAATACACATATAATCATGTAATTCGTATCAAAATAAATAAACAAAATACCAATAAAATAATATAAATTTGTATGAGTAAACGTGTATGTTGCATATTTTTTCAATACAAATTTACCTTATTATATACGCATTTTGTATATTAATTTTAATACAAATTTAATTATTCGATGTGTATTTTTGTATCTGTATTTTTATAAACATATGGTTTATTTTTTGGGTATTTTCATCTTTATATTCATACAAATTTACATTATTTCATTGATATTCTGCTCATTCATTTTGATACGGTGACATTATTCTATGTGTATTTTGTATATATTTTTCATACAAATTTACGTTATTTTATGTGTATTTGTTTATATATTTTGAGAAAAATTTACAATATTTTATGGGTATTTTGTATATACATTTCAAAAGAAATTTAAATAATTTTATGTGTATTTTATATATCTATTTTCATACAAATTCAAATTATTTCTATGTATTTTTGTATATATTTTAATACAAATTTTAGTTATGTTATGTGTATTTTGTAAATTTATTTTCATTCAAATATATATTAATTTAATTTAAATTTGTATGAAAAGATACATACAAAATACACATAAAATTCGGTTAATTTGTATTGAAATACATATACAAAATACACATAAAATAATGTAAATTTGAAAGAAAATATATAAACAAATACACATATAATAACGTAAATTTGTATGAAATATATGTACAAAATACACATTAAATAATGTAAATATGTATAAAAAAATATATACAAAACAAAAAATAGAATAATGTAAAATCGTATCAAAATATATACACAGAATATTAATAAAATAATGCAAATTTGTATGAAAATTAAGATGCAAAATACCTATAAAATAACGCATTTTTTATAAAATTATTGATACCAAAATACACATAAAATATTTCAATTTGTATTAAAATAAATATACAAAATGCACATACAATAAGGTAAATTTGCATTGAAATAGATATGCAAAATACATATAAAATAATGTAAATTTGTTTCAAAATATATATACGAATACACATAAAATAACGTAGATTTCTATAAAAATACATATAAAATACACATAAAATTAAGTAAATACGTATAAAAAAAATGTATACAAAATACACATAAAATAATGTAAATTCGTATAAATGTAAATAAACAATATACCAATAAAAGAATGTGTATTTGTATAAATATAAATATACAAAATGCACATAAAATAACGTAAATTTATATAAAACTATATACATAAAATAACGCAAATTTCTATAAAAATATATGCACAAAAATGAACATAAAATAAAATTGCATAAAAATATATATACAAAACACACATTAGATAATGTAAATGAGTATAAAAATATGTATAGAAAATACCTATGAAATAATATAAATTCGTATCGAATTAAATTAAGAAAATACCAATAAAATAATGTAATTTTGGATGAAAATATATATACAAAATACACATAAAATAACCTAAATTCAAATACAAATATACACATAAAATATTGTATTTTGTACATACATTTCAATTCAAATTTAGCTTATTTTATATGTATTTTGTATATCTATTTTCATACGAATTTAATTACTTCTGTGTATTTTTGTATATAGTTTTATACAAATTTACGTTATTTTATGTGTATTTTGTATATTTATATTTATACAAATACACATTCTTTTATTGGTATTTTGTTTATTTATTTTGATACGAATTTACATTATTTTATGTGTATTTTGTATACATTTTCTTATACGTATTTACTTCATTTTATGTGTATTTTGTATATATATTTTTATAAAATCTACGTTATTTTATGTGTATTCGTATATATATTTTTAAACAAATTTAAATTTTTTTATATTTATTTTGAATATCTATTTAAATACAGATTTACCTTATTGTATGTGTATTTTGTATATTTATTTTAATACAAATTAATTTTTTCATGTGTATTTTGGTATATATATTTTTATAAAAAATGCTTTATTGTATGTGTATTTTTCATATTTATTTTCTTTCTAATTTACATTGTTTTTTTAATTTTCTGTGTATTTATTTTGAATCGATTTTAAATTATTTTACTTGTTTTTGTATATATTTTTTATATATTTACATTATTTAATGTGTATTTTGTATATTTTAAACAAATTTAAGTTATTTTATGCGCATCTGTTAAAATATTTTGATACAAATTTACATTATTTTATGTTATTTGTATATATATTTCAATACAAATTTAGTTTATTTTATGTATATTTTGTATATCTATTTTCATTCGTATCAAAATAAATAAACAAAATAGCAATAAAATAATGTAAATTTGTATGAGAAAACATATACAAATACACATTAAATAACACAAACTTCTAAAAAAATATATGTACAAAAATGCACATAAAATAAAGTAAATTTGCATAAAAATACATATACAAAACACACATTAAATAATGTAAATGCGTACATAAAATAACCTAAATTTGTATAAAACTATATACAAAAATACAAAAATATTTAAAATTTGTATGAAAAGAAATATACAAAATACACATAAAATTAGGTAAATTTGTATTGAAATACATATACAAAATACACATAAAATAATGTAAATTTGAATGAAAATATATAAACAAATACACTTAAAATAACGTAAATTTGTATAAAATATATATGCAAGATACACATTAAATAATGTAAATGTGTATAAAAATATATATACAAAAAAGAAATAGAATAATGTAAAATCCTATCAATATAAATACACAGAATATCAATAAAATAATGTAAATTTATATGAAAAGAAAGATGCAAAATTCCCATAAAATAGCGCATTTTTTATAAAAATATATATAACAAAAAACACATAAAATATTTAAATTTTTATTGAAATAAATATACAAAATGCATATACAGTAAGGTAAATATGTATTGAAAGAGATATTCAAAAATACATATCAAACAAAGTAAATTTGTTTCAAAATATATATACGAATACACATAAAATGACGTAGATTTCTATAGAAATATATATACAACATACACATGAAATTATGTAAATACGTATAAAAATATATACAAAATACATATCTTGGTAAATTCGTGTCAAAATAAATAAACAAAATATCATGAAAAGAATGTGTGTTGTATGAAAATAAATAATAGATAATAAATTTGTATGAAATATATATGCAAGATACACATTAAATAATGTAAATATGTATAAAAAAATATATATACAAAAAAGAAATAGAATAATGTAAAATCGTATCAAAATAAATACACCGAATATCAATAAAATAATGTAAATTTGTATGAAAATAAAGATGCAAAATTCCCATCAAATAGCGCATTTCTTATAAAAATATATATACCAAAATACACATAAAATATTTAAATTTGTATCAAAATAAATAAACAAAATACCAATAAAATAATATAAATTTGTATGAGTAAACGTGTATAAATATAAATGTACAAAATACACATACAAAATAAACATAAAATAAGGTAAATTTGTAATGAAATATATGTACAAAATACTCATAAAATAATGTAAATTTATATGAAAATATATATACAAATACACATAAAATACCATGAATTTGTATAAAACTATATATTCAAAATAAATATTAAATAATGTAAATGCGTATAAAAATATATATAAAAAGTACATATAAAATAATGTAAATTCGTATCAATATAAATCAACAAAATACCAATAAAATAATATATATTTGAATGAAAATAGATTTACAAAATACTCATAACCTAACTAAAATTTGTATTGAAATATATACAAAAATACATAAAAATAATTTGAGTTTGTATGAAAATAGATATTCAAAATACACATAAAACTAGGTAAATTTCTTTTGAAATATATATATAAAATACCCATAAAATATTGTAAATTTCTGTCAAAATATATAAACAAATACACAAAATAACGTAAATTTGTATGAAAAATATATACAAAATACACATAGAATAATGTTAAGTCGTATCAAAATGAATGAGCAGAATATCAATAAAATAACGTAAATTTGTATGAAAATAAAGATGCAAAATACCCATAAAATAAAGCATATTTTTATAAAAATACATATAGAAAAATACACATAGAATAATTAAATTTGTATTAAAATTAATATACAAAATGCATATACAATAAATTTAAATTTGATTATATTAAATGAAATAAATATACAAAATAAACATAACATAAGGTAAATTTGTAATAAAATATATGTAAGAATACACATAAAATAATATAAATTTGAATGAAAATATATATACAAATACATATAAAATAACATGAATTTGTATAAAATTTGTTTCAAAATATATACGAATACACACAATAAAATAACGTAAATTTTTATGAAAATGTATATATAAAATACACATAAAATAATTTAAATACGTAGAAAAATATATATACAAAATACACATAAAATAATGTAAATTCGTAAAAAATTAAATACACAAAATTCCAATAAAAGAATGTATATTTGTAGGAAAATATATATACAAAAAACAAATAAAATAACTAAAATTTGTATAAAAATATATACAAAAATACACAAAAATAATTTAAATTTGTTTGAAAATAGATATGCAAAATACACATAAAGTTAGGCCAATTTGTATTGAAATACATATACAAAACTCACAAAAAATAATGTAAATTTGTATGAAAATATATAAACAAATACATATAAAATAACGTAAATTTGGATAAAATATATATACAAAATATACATTAAATATTATAAATATGTATAAAAATATATTATATTATATATATTTTTATTGATATTTGCGTTATTTATGTGTATTTTGTATATGTTTTCTCATAGAAATTAACATTATTTTATTGGTATTTTGTCTATTTATTTTGATACGAATTACATGATTATTTGTGTATTTTGTACATTTTTTTATACGTATTTACATTATTTAATATGTAATTTGTTTATATATTTTTATACAAATTTACGTTATTATATGTGTATTTGTATAAGTATTTTGATACAAATTTACATTATTTAAGTATTTTGTATTTATATTTCAATTCAAATTTAGCTTATTTTATGTGTATTTTGTATATCTATTTATTTTAATACAAAATCAAATATTTTATGTTTTTTCGTATATATATTTTTATAAAAAAAATGCGTTATTTTATGGGTATTTTGCATCTTAATTTTCATACAAATTTACATTATTTTATTAATATTTTCTGTATTTATTTTGATACGATTTTACATTATTTTATTTGTGTTTTGTATATATTTTTTTATACATATTTATATTATTTAATATGTTTTTGTATATATATTTGATACAAATTTACATTATTTTAAGTCTATATGTTTATATATTTTCATTCAAATTTACATTATTTTATGTGTATTTTGTATATGTGTTTCAATACAAATTTACCTAATTTTATATGTTTTTGTGTATCTATTTCATACAAGTTTAAATTATTTTGTGTATTTTGTATATAGTTTTATACAAATTTAGGTTATTTATGTTATTTGTATATCTATTTTCATACAAATACATATTCTTTTCATGATATTTTGTTTATTTATTTTGACACGAATTAACATTATTTAATGTGTATTTGTATATATATTTTATACGTATTTACATTATTTCAAGTGTATTTTGTATATATATTTCTATAGAAATTGCGTTATTTTATGTGTATTCGTATATATATTTTGAAACAAATTACATTGTTTTATGTGTATTTTGTTATTTTTTAATACAACTCTACCTTTTATTGTATGTGCATTTGTATATTAATTTAATACAAATTTGATTAATCTATGTGTATTTTGTATATGTATTTTATAAAATATGCTTTATTTTATGGGTATTTTATCTTTATTTTCATTCAAATTTACATTTATTTTATTGATATTGTGTGTATTTATTTTGATATGTTTTTACATCATTCTATGTGTATTTTGTATATATATTTTATATAAAATGTATTTGTTTTCATTTCATACAAATCTACATTATTTTATGTGTTTTTTGTACATGTATTTAAATACAAATTTAACTAGTTATATGTGTATTTTGTATATCTATTTTGTATGTATATTTTCATAGAAATTTACTTTATATTTTGATACAAATTTACATTATTAATGTGTATTTTGCATATCTATTTCAATACAAATTTACTTTATTGTACGTGCATTTTGTATATTTATTTTAATACAAATTTAATTATTTTATATGTATTTTTGTATATAGTTTTATACAAATATGCGTTAATATATGGATATTTTGCATCTTTATTTTCATACAACTTACATTATTTATTGATATTCTCTTTATTTATTTTGATACGATTTAACATTATTCAATGTGTTTTTGTATATATTTTTTATATATATATTTACATTATTTAATGTTCATTTTGTATATATATTTTATCCAAATTTACATTATTTTATGTGTATTTGTTTATATATTTTCATACATATTTACATATTTTATGTGTTTTTGTAGATATATTTTCACGTATTTAAATTATTTTATGTGTATTTTGTATATACATTTTCATAAAAAATTATGTTATTTTATTGTGTGTATATATATATTTTGATAAATTTTATACAAATTCATGTTATTTAATCTGTATTTGTATATATATTTTCATACAAATTTATATTATTTTATGTGTATTTCTTTTTCATATATTTGATTGCAAATTTACCTATTTATGTTTATTTTAGATATTTATTTCTTATTCAATTTTAAATTATTTTATGTATGTTTGTATTAGACCATTGCTAGTTTTATTTGTATTTTGTCTATATTTTCATCCAAAATTATATTATTTATTGAAGTATTCTTAATTTAACTCGATATAATTAGAATTATTTATAGGTATTTTTGTATTATATATTTTTATACTCATTTACATTATTTACTATTGTGTTTTATATATGTTTTACTTGTAAATTTATCTTAATGTTAATTTCGTACATATATTTTATAGAAATTTTG